>NW_017670731.1:112405-189696 GCF_001879085.1 Nicotiana attenuata | reverse complement strand
TTGACCGGGACTGAGAGGAGAGTGGGTGGAGGCCCTTGGATCTTGTGGAATAGGATGATGTTGCGCACGAGTGCTCGAAACTAACCTTTGGGGAGCGGGAATAACAAAAACAAAAAAGGTAACCAAGTTAGTTGGGTTCATAAAAAAAATGTGTGTGCAATATTTAAACACATAATGCAGGAATGTAAATCGCGTCCTAATTTGGGTAGGCCTGACGAACAAAATTGATTTGGAGAACTTGGAATGCTAAAATGCCTCATTTTTATTTATAAAAGATAGTCGAATCCCAAATCGACACTAAATAACTGGAAAAATAAAGTCACTAATGGCCATGGCCTTATTACATTTTTAAAGTAGCAAAAAGATAAGAGTCCTATCTACTTGTCCCTGAAGGACCCTCCCCAGATCAGCATCCTTGGCTCCGTCAAATAACTTCCCCAGCTCGCGAAGTTCCCAGCAATAGGTAGGCCTGCTAGATGTCCGCCTTCGTTCCCCTCAGCATTTCTGACAGTCTTTGACCCTTTAAGAAACCTTCTTTCCAGCTCCACTATTGCCTCGCTTCCAGGATCCTAGTCGCTTGTTGCATTGACGGCCAGTCCTTCCATTTCCTCAATTAACTTTTGATTGGCTTCCTATATCCACGGTGCCTCACTTTTTTGCATTCCCGGATTCTCTTGCCGTAGTTGATTGTATTTTGACCTGTGCCTCGCCTTTTCATTCTATGATCTCTGTGACCTCGAACGAAACCCAGGTTGACCCAGACCATCATGATTATCCTCCAACCAGCCGGAATAGTAAGGAGTACAACGGCGTGGTATCTATCTGTTCGATGGTATTCCCTTCCCATGACGATCTTTGTAGTGCCACATATGCTGAGCTTTGGCACTTGTAAGGACTTATTGTCAAGCCTGGAAGGTCAGCCAGAAATGACTCATCTTGTCGACCCTGCGGTAACAACCTGCTTCGCTACCAGCTTGTCTCATAACTCAGGAGAGGGACGTAAGGGTACGTATCCTCTCAGACAGATCAATATCAGAAAGGTGCGCGTACTCAGATCGGGGCAATGAATATTCTTCAGTCGGAAACCATTCGAACATCCATGTACTTGCTCCCGGTCAATTATCAAGATAGACTCGAAACCCATCCTTGGCATCCTCCGGCTGAGTTAAACATATCAGGGATATAATTCATTCGCTTTGAGGTTGATGGAAGCGATATGATCGTCCCAGTCCCTTCGTTGAATTGCTCTTGTTGGTATTACCCTTTTGTAGAATGTCTCCACGAGCCACAAATGAGTAGCAAATGCAACCCTCAAGTGACCTAGATTCCCCGTTGACGCTTCTCTAGGGCTACGGACATTTTCAGACGATAGGGCACAAGCTGAATGGTGCCCTTCTAATTCCTTCCATTAAGTTATCGTGACCATGCTAGTCGGGTGTGGATTCTTGCTTTCTTCATTGAAACACAATCAACCCCAGAAAACAGAACATGATACAAAGGACCTTCGATGAATATGCCCTAATGAGGTTGATTGCAAATTCATCAGGATTAGTACGGTAGGATTTGCTTGTACCGTACCTCTCGTTACAAATAGTTCAAAGGGGATAATAGGATTCTTTGAGGCAGTGTCCAATTCTGGATTCTTTTTCATGACCCATCATTTTGAGGAAAACCCTGCCTTGCGGTTCTCAGGCATCATATAAACCTAGGGTCTCCCATACCAAGCCGACTACCCTCCTATTCTTCTAGCGAGACCGGCTCGTTTCAGTCCTGACGCTCGCTTTCTCAATTTCCTCGGAACGGAAGACGGACCTTTCACAATTCCCAAAATAGAAGTAGCAGCTTTCTCAAAAAGGATCGTTTTGTTGGGGTTAGGATTCTAGGAGGGAGGGTAGAGTCCCTATGCATAATTTTCGGACAAGAGTCTGCGTCACTGGAATGAAATCTTTCCACCAGCTTCTACAGGTCTCGGGTGATGTTGGTAACCATGCCGAATCTGGGGATTTTGTGCTCATTATTGCAAAAAATAATGGGTTCAGGCCCTTCTGTCCCCCACCAGACGTCGACTAATTTTTAACATCAATAATGGCATAAAAAGCATTTAAGTTCTCCAAATTAAATGACAGAAGTGCATTAATGTCCGTTTGTTTTCAGGGAAACCCAGTGGACTTTGGACCAAGGCTATCTTAAAGAGTCATTATGGCGGACAACATTAACTGACACGGCTAGGTGTGATCATGATGGCCATGCACAGTTAAACAGAAGTGAGGTTTCTATGGGTTTAGCATGGTACCCTGACGGGACAACTCAGGGGGAAAGGCACCGGAACCGTCGACTACACCGTTTGATCGGACTGGTTTTACTGTTAAATATGCCGTTGGCTGGATTAGAGGGTGATAAATCGGAAGGAGCGCAACCACTCATTATAAGCGTTGCTATAGGATTTGTTTGGCACGAGTGCGAATATGATGTTGAGCATGATTATGCAAGACAATTAAAGGCAGGCTGTCACGTATTTGCATGCTTAAGAAAGCAGTAAATACAACAGTTTCATAATTAAAGCAAGTAGTAAAGGGAAAGCAAAAAAGGAAAGAAACAAAAGACAAGTCAGTTTTGTAGTGAAAAAAGAAATGAATGCGTGTAAAAGAAATAAACAAAATAGTATGCGCATAAAGAAGCCATAAAAATTCACAATAATAGCTGAAATGGCTAAAAATCTAAAATCCCCGACCCAGCAGGGAGTTCTCCATGCTGCGCGCCCCTTTTTCTCACGAAATTGGGTTATGACATTTGTGGACAATTACGTTCCTTTTGGACTGGGTTTTCCATGAAGAGTCGCCACTAATGATTAGGTGCATTTTAGGACACCAAAAAAGAGTTTGATTTGGAATAACCAAGATAGGGGGTTTAAAAAGGGGGACTTGAAATTATTTCAAGGGGAGGTGTTATGCACCGGCTTAGATCCACTAGTGTGCTTCCCGGCCAGACAAATTATTGCTGAATTAGCGTGCAATTAAACATATAAGCAAATAAGGCTTCAATATGAGGGGATTCACACATAATGGTTTGAAAGTAAATAAAATTGGAATGAACAATTATAAAAAGCATATTTTAAAAAAGAAAGAGTTGAAATTGTAAAAGAAGTTTAAAGAAAAGAGGAGGGGGTTCCTAGATTTATTAAAAATATGGATTCACCCCCACACAATGTCCGCGTTAATCAACTCCTCAATGAGGGAATACCGACGTGACATTATCGCGTGGTCATCATATCCATATCTACCCTTCCCACCCCGTCAAGGTATTAAAGCGCGGAATGGATCCGATTACTTATTGCATGCTATTACCCGTCCCAATCCTATCAGTCCCCGAGGCACTTAGGACTACTAATCCAAAGGGGAGGGATATTGGGCTTATTTTGAGGTTTCAAAGGTAAAAAAAATCTAGGCGACATACAAAAACCACACATTGCACTTTTAGGGGGGGAAGCATGTAACCAAAACGAGGCTCCAATCACACCTCCTTGATAGAAAAGCACGTGAATTCGCATGACTTCCACATTATTGGTTAAGGTCTGACTAAATACCAAATATGGAGATTAAACTTAAAGGTGAGGCAGACTTGATTTATTACAATATTTTCATATAAGAAGCCCGAATCAGCCTGCCTTGCTGGTTGTAATTAATAGAACGAGATTAGTTTATAGTTTATTACCCTATGGCCTGCCTAAGTGTTAAGACGGGTCTAGGTAGGCATGATATCTACTGAATTCAGCAAAATAGTAAGGCTTGAAATAAATTGATTGAATGCAAACTTGTTAAACTTGCTAAGCGAGGAATCAGATTATTAAAAGAGAGGCAGGATTTAACGAATTGATTATAAATTATGCATCTGTCATATCATTATTACTGGTTTTAATATCTAACCACTGAGTGAGGCGAAGTCAGATTCGATTAGAAATTGCCTATAGGCATGCTTTCTAGCGTTGCGATTTTAAATTTTATAAGACATGGTGTAAAAAATGCAAAACCTTATAGACATAGTATCTAAATGCATATGGCTTGTTTTAAACCATCAATAAACATGGTATCTAGATGCAGAATTTGTTTAGGCTATGAACATGAGTTATGTAGATGTTTAATTGAATATGCAGAAGTGAACAATCCTATAGGCATAATTTCTATACGATGTTGGCTATGCAGAATTCAGAATAGACCTACAGCATGATTTCTTTTGAATAAGCAGGAGAATTCAAGATACCTATAGACATGATTTCTATATGAAGTTGAATATGCAGGAATATAGTAGTCCTATAGCATATTTCTATATGTATTGAAATATGCAAAATTATGATAGACCTATAGACATTAATCTTAATGTATCTGAATATTGCAAAATTGTAATAGACCTATAGAATGATTTCTTACCCCTTTGGCATGCAAGTTACCCACCTTTTCACTAGCCAGCCCCAAGCGTTTATTACAACTTATTACAATAACCAGAATGAATAAAAAAATTACATCAGAAAAAAAAGTAAAAAAAAAATACAACCAAAGAGAGCCTGATTCAGACTTCCTGTCTGAAAATATGAGATAGACCAACTCAAACACCACTATCCAAAGCCTTTCTCCAATCTGATTTGTCAAAGTTCCTCAATGGGACTCCGGGCAATGCTGCACACCCAAATTATATAAAACCAGAATAGGGACAAGTGCAAGTGTGAAGGCCACCCTTCAAGTGTCAAGTTCAGAGGGAGTCTCAGAAGGGTCCCAAGGCAAAGACACAAGAGGGGGGCATAACCTAAAGAAAGAGAGAGTGCAAAGTGAAGAACAGTAATTCTAAGGATAAAGGAGAGGAAACAGCCACAAACAATGGTACACAAGAGGGTTCTGGGAATAGGGGAAATTGCAAAGACCTATTCTTAGCTAGGGCAAGCTTTAGCATTACCCAAAACAATGGAGGATGCGTGGCATGCTATAAGTCTGCCAGAACACATCATATTTAGAGGGCTAGATCCCAGAGATCAGTTTTGAGTCATGGAAGCAATAATTGCATGTACTTAATCTCTCTCTTTCGATTTTAGAAATTTCCTATAGGCATGTCTTCTATGCGTTGCTAGTATTTTTAAATTTTATAGACATAGGTGTAAAAAAATGCAAGAAACCTTATAGACATAGTATCTAAATGCATATGGCTTGTTTTAAACCATATAAACATGGTATCTAGATGCAGAATTTGTTTAGGACCTATGAACATGGTATGTAGATGTAATTGAATATGCAGAAGTGAACAATCCTATAGGCATAATTTCTATACGATGTTGGCTATGCAGAATTCAGAATAGACCTACAGGCATGATTTCTATTTGAATAAGCAGAATTCAAGATACCTATAGACATGATTTCTATATGAAGTTGGATATGCAGGAATATAGTAGTCCTATAGTCATGATTTCTATATGTATTTGAAATATGCAAAATTATGATAGACCTATAGACATAATCTCTATATGTATCTGAATATGCAAAATTGTAATAGACCTATAGACATGATTTCTACCCTTTGCATGCATAGTTACCCACCTTTTTTCACTAGCCAGCCCCAAGCGTTTATTACAACTTATTACAAACCAGAATGAATAAAAAAATTACATCAGAAAAAAAAGTAAAAAAAAAAAATACAACCAAAGGAGAGCCTGATTCAGACTTCCTGTCTGAAATATGAGATAGACCAACTCAAAGACCACTGATCCAAAGCCTTTCTCCAATCTGATTGTGTCAAAGTTCCCTCAATGGGACTCCGGGCAATGCTCACACCCAAATTATATAACCAGAATAGGGACAAGTGCAGTGTGGAAGGGCCAGCCCTCAAGTGTCCAAGTTCAGAGGGAGCTCAAAGGGTCCCAAGGCAAGACTCACAAGAGGGGGGCAGAACCTAAAGTATAAGAGAGAGTGCAAGTGAAGAACAGAATTCTAAGGAATAAAGGAGAGGGAAACAGCCACAAACAGGTACACAAAAGGGGTTCAGGGAATAGGGGAATTGCAAAGAGCCTATTGCTTAGGCTAGGGCAAGCTTTAGGCATACCCAACAATGGAGGATGCTGGCATGCCTATAAGTCTGCCAGAACACATCATATTAGAGGCTAGGATCCCAGGGGATCAAGTTTGAGTCATGGACAATAATTTGCAGTACTGCCATGCCTCAAACCATAGCATAAACACATAGGGAGTGGGGGTTTTGGGATTCACAATAGATTTAGAATAGGCAGAAGGAAATTACAGCATGCTAAAGTAAGCATTGAACTACACATAAGCAGTAGGCAGACATGCAGGTAAAGGTAGTAAATAACACATTGTTGTGATTGCTGAAAACCTTAATCAGGACATACCAGTTTCAAAGAAGCAAAATACAGCAGTAGCAGTACTTGGAAAACAGGCCACAACACAAGTAACAAGAGAGAATGCTTTTGAATGTGAGTGTGAGTTCAGAAAACTAAGAGTGTTCGTGTGTCGTGTTAATGAAAGAGCAGGTATTTATAGTGTGAAACAGGCAGAAAATAAGGCAAGAAATAACCATGTACCAATTAAAATCAATCAGTAGAAGAACTTCCTTAATTAAGGAGTTCAAACTTAAACGGTAGTGAACAGAAATCATTTAAGGAAAGAGATCGAGTAAGCATCTTGTGCAAAGTAGGCAATTAGGGGTAAATACATAGGAGTTTAATTAAGGGAAGAATCTTTAAAATACACGGTTAAACAAATAAGGTAAGATACCCAATAAAATCAATCAGTACATAGTAAATCAAGGAGTCAGGGGTTCGAAATCACTGGTTCACGAGTAAACCAAGTCAGAAAGGCTAAGGAAAGTTTTTGAATCAAACCAAGTAACAGGGAAATTAGCACAACAAGGAAAGAATCAATCAGATTTACACAAAGGAGGTCTGAAATCAGTCAAAAAATTGAAAGTCATTTTAGAGGGGAAGCTCAGCATATATAAAGAGTACACAAGTATTAGGCATGCGAGGCTGAATTTAGGACAAAGAAAAAGCGTCATGCAATCACAAAAATTAGTAAGTAGTGAACTATAGGAACATGGTAGTCATCTTAGTGACAAAGAAGAGGGAGAGTATCAAATAGCATGCAGAGGGTCCAGTAGAAAGACCCTAGAAGAGTTTAGCAGGAAATCAGAATCATATAAAGAAACAAAGGTTGAAACAAAGATTTCGAAACTCAGTCGAGCAGTAGATGAAACAATCTTCAGAAACTCGAATAGGTCCAAAGAAGTTAGGGTTTTGAAATCAAACAAGTTCAAAGATGAAGAACAAGCAAATCACATAGCGAATAGTCTCAATACTCGGATGAAACCCCAAATTTTAGGGTTTTGCCATCAATCGAGTGTAGAGATGAAAAGACAAGTAATCAAGCAAAAAATACTAACGAAATAAGTTCAGAAATCTCAGAAAGGAACTGAGACTTTTAACATGCATTTTCCAGTAGAAGAACAATCATAAGAAACACAGTAGAAGAACACATAAGAAATACAGTAGAAGAAACACATAGGAAATACAGTAGAAGGAACTTATAAGAAACACAGTAAAAGACACACATGCGAAACACAGTAGAACATGCTAAAGATCAGAGAAACTTTAAAGGATAACTTAACGAAACCCTAAATCGGAAAAAGATGAAGGCTCTGAAGGTATAGTTTTGAAAGAACTTTGAGAAAATGTTTAAAAGCTTAGAGAAAACACTGATATACAACGGATCTAAAAGAATCGGAAAAACCTCGAAGGGTTAGGGTTTCAGAAGAACCCAGGTGATGAGAAAGGCTTGGAAAGTCATTGATCTGAGCCGGAGAAGTCGAGATCAGGCTCGAATAACCATGGCTGGCCGGAGCAAGGTCGGAGACGGCCATAGAACTCGAATCAAACAAAGTCTGGGCCAAGCTTCCTCATGGTCAGGCCTTGAAACCACAGTAACCAGGCGTATAGGAGTTATGGGAGGCCGGTATAGGACTTCAATGGCCTTGGAAGCCATGGATTCCGGTGATTTTAGGGTGGAAGTGGAGGGAGGCGGCTAGGGTTTGAGAAGCTTTGAGAGAGAATTGAGAGAAAGGGGGGTTTCAAAGGCGGCTGGGGATGCAAAATGACTAGGGTTTGGGGGTAAGGGGAAATTAAAAAAGGAAAGATTAAAAGGTGGCCGTTGATCATTTTGATCAACGACCTAGATTGAATGGGGAATCCGGGCGGGTTGTTTAGAAGGGTCGTGGGTTGGGTAGATTAGTTAATTGGGTTGGGTAATTGGGTTTAATTAGAGGTCCAAATCCGGCTAAAATTGAAATGCAAATGGGCTATCATTTAAATAGCCATTTTTCCCTCATTTATTTTATAAAAATATAATAAATAATTTCTGGAAGTAAATTAATGGCACTAAAAAGATTAATAACATATAATTATCAATTTGAAAATACTGGACTTAATTTTTTATAAATATAAACGCAATTAAATCTTAAAAGGGGCTAATATTGCAATTATATGCAATTTAGCTTTAAAAATACTAAATAAATTCGTAAAAATATGCAAAAAATATATTAGCTATATTTTAGTATAAATATGAGAATCCAATAAATGAATCACCAAAATGATAATTTTTGGGAATTATTATTGGGGTTTTTATGAATAAAAATAGGGGAATAAATTGGTTTAAAAATCTTTAAAAATTAAGGAAAAATAATATAATATTTGGACATGCTTATATATGCGTACATATGCTATTTTGAAAGTATTTTGCATATTAAAAATATACAGGGAAAAATTGGGTATCAACAAATCCCATGGCTGCAGGGATTAGGAAGGGGATTGGTAAAGGGCGGCGATTAGGGTTCTTCAGAGGTGAGACAGAGAGAGTTCCAGGGCGTCCGGGTGGTGAAGAGTGATTTAGGGTTGGGGATTGGGTGTAGTTAAAGAGGAGGGTGTAACGTGGACCGTTGATCTCAGAGATCAACGGCCACGATTTAAAAGAGTTCTAGGTCGGGTGGTTTAAACGGGTATGGGGTTGGGCTAATTGGTTTGGGTCAGGGGTAATTGGGTTAGTGTAAGGGTGTTCGGCCAGTGTATTGGGTAGTTTTAGTTCCGAAAAATAGGAGGAATTTAGGGCTAAATTTTAAATACCCGATTTTAATCAAATAAATAATTTATAAATGTGATAAATAAATAACAAATATAATTCGTGCATTAAAATGTTTTAAAATAATTACTTAATATTTTAAAAATATAAAAAATTATTTTCTTCATAAATAATGTAATTATACATTAATATGGGCTATTGTTGCAAAGATGTGCAATTTAGTCTTAAAAATGCAAATGTAATTATAAGAAATGCACTTAAAATATTTAAAACCTCATATTGATATAGATGATATATTTAGATGATTAAATCATCATAAAATTAGTTTGGAGGGTAATTATTGAATGTTTATATAATAAAATGCAGAAATAAATTGATTTAAAGCCTTTAAAAATTATGAAAAATTATAAAAATACTTGTGTAAGCTCATAAATCAAAATGATGATGTATATGTACTATTTTGAAAGTATATATATATACATATATTTAAAAATGAGGGAAAAATTGGGTGTCAACAGCTGCCCCTCTTTACCTGGGAAGGATGAAAGAGTTGTTGGGTAAAGAAATGATGACCGATTTTGACCGAATGGAGTGATTTTGAAAAGTATAGGCCAAACCCTAGTTTCTGAGCTTCCTACATATCCCTGGTTTTACAGGAATCAGGCCATGTGTAGTTATGGATCCAACGGTGAACGAAATCGATGGCGTTGTTATAGGAATGGCCGTGTGTTTGGGAAAGGGTTCTTTTGGGAAGGATAGTATCGAATGGGCTTATGCAAAATGATGAATGTGAATTTGAGACGTTATGGATATATCACAGGGCAAATATCTGAACGCTCATGGAGTAAAAGGTGGGCAGTTATTGGTGGTCGGTTACGTTTGAAACAATTGTAGGATGTCAACATTATGAACGGAAACCGAAACGAATGTTGCTCCATTTGAAGAACAGTTACCTCCCGGATTACCTGCAAGACTTAAAATATGATGCATGAAAAATATATATGGGTTATTGCGAGAATTTAAACATGACGCAAATTCCCTTTAAACCATGAGGACTGTCTTCGGACGATGAGGATGATGTCCTTAGACCATGACGTCCCGGGCCATGAATCAGGTGATAAGGGATTCGCAGGCCATGAAATGATTTTCTCGGGCCATGAAAATGATGCATCTGAACCATGACGCCTTTGAATAATGATGTGCAGTATTGAGAGATCCTCAGGCCATGACATGGTGTCTTCAGGCTATGAGGATGATGCCTTCGGATTATGATGCATTTGGATAATATGGCGAAGTTTTAGCCCATGAACTGCACAGACATGATGATGGATCATATGAGCGAAACAAGACAGAGCTCAGTCTTGCATAAGATTGGGACAGAGCTTAGCCCTGGGAAGGCAAAATAGTGTTAGTTTTCAAGTAGCGCAGTGTTCGGTATTAGGCAAAGAAAGGCAGAGCTTAGCCTTATGCAGTTGGGGAGGCAATGCTTAGCCTCATGCAAGAAAGGGAGACAGTGCTTAGCCTCTTGTGATGAAAGACAATGCTTAGCCTTATGCAATTAAGGGAGGTAAGGCTTAGCCTCATGCAAAGTGGAGACAATGCTTAATCTCATGAAGGCAGTGTTTAGCCTTATGCAAAGTGGAGATAATGCTTAGTCTCCTGCAGGGGAAGGCAGTGCTGAGCCTTATGCAATTAGGGAGGCAGGGCTTAGCCTTATGCAAAATGGAGACAATGCTTAGTCTCATGCAGGGGAAGGCAGTGCTGAGCCTTATGCAATTAGGGAGGCAGGGCTTAGTCTCATGAAAAATGGAGATAATGTTTAGTCTCACGCAGGGGAAGGCACTGTTTAGCCTTATGCAAAGTGGAGACAATGCTTAGTCTCAGGCAGGGGAAGGCAGTGCTTAGCCTCATGCAGTTAGGGAGGCAATGATTAGCCTTATGCAAAGAGGAGAAAATGCTTAGTCTCATGCAGGGAAAGGCAATGCTTAGCCTTAAGCAATTAGGGAGGTAATGCTTAGCCTCATGCAAAAAAAAATATGCTTAATCCCATGCGGGGAAAGGAAGTTCTTAGCCTTATGCACTTGAGGAGGCAATGCTTAGCCTCATGCAAAGAGGAGACAATGCTTAGTCTCGATGCAAGGAAAGGCACTGCTTAGCCTTATGCAATTGGGGAGGCAACACTTAGCCTCATGCAAAAAATGCTTATCCCATGCGGGGAAAAGCAGTGCTTAGCCTTATGCAATTAAGGAGGCAATACTTAGCTTCATGAAATGAGGAGACAATGCTTAGTCTCATGCAAGGAGGAGACAATGCTTAGTCTCATGCGGGAAAGGCAGTGCTTAGCCTTATGCAATTAGGGAGGCAATGCTTAGCCTCATGCAAAAAATAGGAGACAAATGGAAAAGTAAAGTATTTCTTAGCTGAAGATGTTCATTCTAGATAATTTGTTGTCTTGAGGGCTGTGTTTTGATGTATCAGCGAGTATCGTTGTCTTATTGTACCTGCATTCAAAGAAAGATTTGTGAATTCTGTCGGGGGAAGGTCGGTTCGTGCTTTTTGTCTTTTGCTTTGCCTGTGTTCCTATCTTGAGATACTGTTTGAGTTACCCTGGGTAACACCTGGCTGCCATAGAAATAAAGCTTTCGAAAGATATGCATGCATTTGATAAATATAGTTGTTTAAAACACAATAGTTTACGACATCAAGTAAATTAAATGAACTAATGATTGCGACACTTTAGAGACAATGTGACTTCTTTGCATTAGAATTTTGAGGGTCCTCCTCAAAATTCTGCCCCAGTTTAATAAGCGATTCTTTGACCGTTCTGCATATGACATAGTTGGCTGGACTTGCTCCGGAATTTTGAGGGTCCTCCTCAAAATTCTGCCCCACTTTCTGATCATGGGGAAAATGAAGATTTTATTAAGATGTGATCGAACCCACAGGGCTGCCTAGGTATCCCCTCTTAAACGGGAATCAAGTCAAGCGTAGTTCAGTACATCAAAAGAAGAAATGCAAACAATCCTAGAAATATAGTATTTTTTGACTGCGTCCGAGTTGATAGGTTTTGGCCAAATTTTCTGTCCATTTCTGCAAGTATGAGTACTCCTCTTGTTAGTACTCTGTGAACCATGTAGGGCCCTTGCCAATTTGGTGAAAATTTCCCTTTGGCTTCATCCTGATGCGGGAAGATCCGCTTCAGCACCAGCTGCCCCGGTGTGAACTGTCTGGGTGTGACTCTTTTGTTGAAAGCTCTGGACATTCCACATCACTAAGTTCAGCTTCTTAATTCTTAAGGAAGGAATTTCGACCTCGGCGGGAATGACAGCTTCTGTACCATAGACCAACATCTAGGGAGTTGCTTTGGTTGATGTGCGAACTGTGGTACCATACCCCAATAAGGCAAATGGTAATTTCTCGTGCCATTGCGTGTGGTTGTCTACCATTTTCCTAAAAATTTTCTTGATATTCTTGTTTGCAGCCTCCACGGCTCCATTCATTTGAGGTCTGTATGCTGTGGAATTCTTATGCTTGATTTTGAAGATTTCACACATAGCTTTCATTAAGTCGCTGTTGAGGTTGGTGGCATTGTCGGTGATGATGAATTCTGGCACCTCGAATCGGCAAACAGTACGATCCCTAACAAAATTTGCGGTGACTTTCTTGGTTACAGCCTTGTAAGATGCAGCCTCAACCCATTTTGTAAAGTAGTCTATGGACACTAAAATGAACCTGTGCTCGTTCGAAGCGGCAGGCTCGATCGAACCGATGACATCCATTCCCCAAGCGGCAAAAGGCCAAGGGGCACTTGTTGCATTGAGCTCATTTGGTAGTACCCTTATCATATCTGCATGTACCTGACAGTGGTGACACTTTTGCACATATCTGATGCAATCCGTTTCTATAGTCATCCAAAAGTATCCTGCTCTTAGTATCTTCTTGGCTAAAACAAAACCATTCATGTGTGGTCCGCAGGTTCCAGCGTGTATTTCCTCGAGCAGTTTGGAAGCTTTTTTGGCGTCAATGCACCATAATAATCCTAGGTCTGGAGTCCTTCTATATAGAATTCCTCCGCTTCGGAAGAAATGGTTGGCCAATCTTCGAAGCGTGCGTTTCTGAGTATGATTTGCATGCTCCGGGTATTCTCCTTTTGCCAAATATTCCTTGATATCGTGAAACCATGGATTTCCGTCTGTTTCTTCTTCAACATGAGCGCAATAAGCTGGTTGGTTATGGGTTCTTACTGGAATAGGGTCGATGAAATTCTTATCTGAATGTTGTATCATGGAAGACAAAGTAGCCAGTGCATCTGCGAACTCATTCTGGATTTTCGGAACATGTTTGAATTCTATCTTTGTGAATCTCTTCATCAACTGTTGCACGTGATACAGATATAGCGATATTTTGGTATTCTTGGTGGCCCATTCTCCTAGAACCTGATGTACCAGAAGGTCTGAATAACCAATTACCAGCAATTCCTGAATGTTCATGTCGATGGCCAAATTAAGCCCCATGATGCAAGCCTCGTATTCTGCCATATTTTTGGTGCACGGAAACCTGAGCTTTGCGGATACCGGATAATGTTGACCTGTCTCTGACACAAAAACTGCTCCAATACCCACTCCTTTGAAATTTGCAGCCCCGTCGAAGAACATTCTCCAACCGTCGTAAGTTTTGGTGATATCTTCTCCTATAAATGATACTTCTTCATCGGGAAAATACGTTTTTGATGGTTCGTATTCTCCTCCTACAGGATTTTCTGTGAGATGATCCGCTAACGCCTGTCCCTTGACCGCTTTCTGAGTCAAATAGACGATATCAAATTCACTCCACAATATCTGTCATTTTGCTAGTTTCCCTGTAGGCATTGGTTTCTGAAAGATGTAGTTCAGGGGATCCATCCTTGATATGAGATATGTAGTGTAGGCATAAAAGTAGTGCCTCAATTTCTGAGCTATCCACGTCAGGGCACAGTAGGTGCGTTCCAGCAAAGAATACCATGCCTCATAGGGTGTGAACTTCTTACTCAGATAGTATATGGCCTGTTCCTTTCTTCCCGCCTCGTCGTGTTGTCCCAAGACACAACCAAAAGATCCATCTAGCATGGACAAATAGAGTAGTAGAAGTCTACCAGGTTTCGGCAGGACCAAGACTGGTGGTGTGGATAGGTACTCCTTGATTCTGTCAAAGGCTTTTTGAGATTCTTCAGTCCATCTTGTTGCAACATCTTTCTTCAGCATTTTGAAAATTGGCTCACAGATCACTATCGATTGTGCTATGAATCGGCTGATGTATTTGAGACGCCCCAAGAAGCTCATCACATCTTTCTTGCTCTTCAGAGGTGGCAAATCTTGGATAGCTTTGACCTTTGAAGGGTCCAACTCAATCCCCCGGCGACTGACGACGAAACCTAGTAATTTTCCAGCAGGGACTCCGAAGGCACACTTTGCAGGATTCAGTTTCAGATTGTACCTTCGAAGCCGATTAAAGAATTTCCTTAAATTTGCTATATGATCTGCGCCTCTTCTGGATTTGATGATGACATCATCCACGTACACCTCTATTTCTTTGTGAATCATATCATGAAAAATAGTCGTCATGGCTCTCATGTAAGTGGCTCCAGCATTCTTCAGGCCAAATGGCATCATTTTATAACAATACATCCCCCACAGAGTGATAAAGGCTATTTTCTCGGCATCTTCCTCATCCATCCAGATCTGATGGTATCCCGCGAAGTAATCCACAATGGATTGGAGTTCATGCTTGGCACAATTGTTGATTAGTATGTGTATATTGGGTAACAAGAAATCATCTTTGGGACTTGCTTTGTTTAAATCTCGATAGTCGACACATGCTCTGACCTTCCCATCCTCTTCGAAACTGGCACGATGTTGGCCAACCAAGTAGGATATTCAACCACTCTGAGAACCTTAGCTTTGATATGCTTGGTAACTTCCTCTTTGATTTTCAAACTCATACCAGGCTTGAACTTTCTGAGTTTCCGTTTTACGGGCGGACACATTGGATTGGTAGGTAGTTTATGAGCTATGATAGATGTGTTCAACCCAGTCATATCATCTTAAGACCATGCAAAGATATATTCATATTCTTCTAGGAAACGGGTGTACTCTTCTTGCTCTAATGGTGACAGATGGATGCTTATGCGAGTTTCTTTGACTGTTTCAGAATCTCCCAAGTTGACTATCTCGGTTTCGTCCAAATTTGACTTAGGCTTATTCTCAAAGTTTTCCACCTCTCTGACAATTTCCTCAGGGATTATATCTTCTTCTTCTTCTATTTCCTCTGAATTACTATCCTTAAGTTGTGTTGTCTCATTACATGTCACAGTCGTCCATTCATCAAGATATGTAATAATAATGATGTAGAGAGAAAATGTAAAGGATAATAATAAATACTAAAAATAGCAATGCATTAGAATAATATGGAAACGTTAAAATAAGTACGGCTCGATGATTCGAGCAATTATTTCAAAACAAAATGCGTCTAAAATAGAATACTAAAAATGTCTTTTAATGCTTAAAATTGTTTAAAAATAGATCATGCTAATTGCCAGGCTATCCAGGAACTCGACGGGCCGGGACGGTGTAGCAGTCCAGTTCTTGAGAATAGCTCCCTCTCCCACGGTCTGAATCGTAAGGTCTTCCTCCTCCTGCTCCTCAACTATTGCATTGCAGTCCACGTCTTCATTGTCCAGAAACAGATTCCTTAGGCCAGCTAAAGCCTCACCTTCTTCAGATCCCCATATCATGTCAGTCTGTAGAAATGTCTGGTGCAGATGCGGTACTGGGTGTTCAAGAGGGTAATAGGGACCACGCCATGGTGGCGACCAATTCTGATACTCGTGCCAAGTGTATTCATACCCAAGCCCAAAAGTTGTAACGTGGAGCTTTAACTGTATCGGTTTGGTGATCCCTTAGAGATTCTTGCCGATAGCTTGCCGGGTTCATAGCCTGTCCATGCCAATATACTTTCTATTTTGTTGCTCCACCATTTGTCTTTTTCAATTGCGTTGACATGCTCGATGTGATGGTACGGTCTCCACCCAACTTCCTTCTATTCTCGACAACCGGAACAGTTTGATTGGTGTAAATGGGATTACTTCCATCTCCATGAATGATCACTTCTTGATGATTCCATTCGAACTTCACGGCCTGGTGTAGTGTAGAAGCTACGGCTCCAGCAACATATATCCAAGGTCGTCCCGACAGCAGATTGTATGTGGCGGATATATCCCATAGTTGAAATTCAACATCGAACCAGGTTGGGCCCATCTGTAAACATAGATTGATTTCCCCGATCGTGGCCCTTTGGGACCCATCGAATGCTTTCACATTCATAGTTCCTGCTCGTACCTCATGCGAGCCTTTACCCAATCTCTTCAAAGTAGTCAACAGACAAATGTTGAGGCTTGAACCCCTATCTATTAGGACTCTAGCTATGAATTTATCCTCAAATTGTACTGTGATGTGCAACGCCCTGTTGTGACTCAGTCCTTCAGGTGGCAGTTCATCTTCTTGAGAAGTGATCTTGTGGCTCTCCAATACTTCCCCTACCATGTTGGCCATCTCTCCACTAGTGATGTTGTTGGGTACGTAAGCTTCGTTCAACATTTTTATCAATGCGTTCCTATGCGTCTCAGAATTCTGTAGTAGCGATAGAATAGATATTTGATCAGGGGTTTTGTTCAGGTGATCAACCACAGAATACTCTCTTGCTTGCACCTTTCTCCAAAGAACGTCTAGGCCTTTTTCAATGATAGGCTGCTTGGGAGCGGCTTCTTTACTTGTTCCTCCTAAATGCTCAGGTGTGTAAACCCTGCCGGTCCTGGTCATGCCTTGTGCGGCACCTGTTTCTTCCATTTTCCCTTTTCCTTTCCTTCTCGTCTCTGCAACATACTCCTACGGTATAGCATTGGAATTAAGGGACGGTGTGGGTGGTACCGTCACAGTGAAGGGTGTGGTTACTTCCACCTCAAACGGAGCTGGTGCGGCTGAGGATGCTATTGCTTTAACCTCAAACGGAGTTGGTGTGGCTATTTCAACCTCAATTGTTGACTGAATTTGTACTATAATTGGTGTGAGAGTGACTGGAGGTACTGTCGTTTCATCCCCTTCACGAATGAGTCCAATAGATCCTTCCGGATCCCATTCTTCATCAGTTTCGATCACATTTACCCCCTCGCCCCTGTAATTCGGGAGGGGGTTGTTGCGGACATTTGGTGCAGCCTCTTTTGCTTGTATAACTTTGGTGTCAATCAACATCTGGATCTTATCCTTCAAAGTGTGACATTCATCAATAGTATGTCCCTTCATGCCCGAGTGATAGGCACATGTCTTGTTCGGATTAGCCCACTGGGAAGAGTTTTCCATAGTAACAGCGGGAATGGGGGTGACATAACCGGCAGTCTCCAGTCTTTCATACAATTTATCGAAGGGTTCAGCAATAGGAGTGTATTGTCTAGGTGGTCTGCGGTTGAAATTTGGTCTGGGATTCTGGTAGTTTTGGCGGGCTGATGGCGGTGAGTGGTAATATGCAGGTTGTGTGTTATAAGTATGGTAGGTGGTGGCGGGTTGTTGGTATCTGGGAGGTAAAGGCTGATATGTGGGTGGAGGTGTTTGGTATGTGAGAGGAGATTTTGGTCTTTGGGCTACCATCACGGCCCCTACTTCCTTCTTCTTGGATATGCCTCCTGACTGCAAGGCCTTGTTTGTAGCTTGGAGTGCCTCAAAGTTTGTAACCATTCCGCTTTTAATTCCTTCTTCTATTATTTCTCCTAATTTGATGATGTTAGAAAATTTATGGTTTTCAATAACCATCAACCTCTCATAGTATATCAGATCCTTGGCCCGACAAAGAATTTGTTCATTTGCTCTTCCTCTAATGCCGGCCTTACTTTCGCAGCTTCTGATCTCCACCGAGTAGCATACTCGCAGAAAGTCTCTATTGGTTTTTTCTTGAGATTCTGGATATAGAAGCATCTGGTGCATTCTCTGTGTTGAATCTGAACTGATCCATGAAATCTGACGCCATGCTTACCCAGTTAACCCACTTCTTTGGATTTTGGCTGATATACCAAGACAGGGCATCTCCAATGAGGCTCCTCATGAATAACTTCATGCAGATTCTTTCATCCTTACCAACTCCTACGAGCTTGTCGCAGTATGTCCTTAGATGCATCTTTGGGTCACCTTTTCCGTCAAATATTTTGAACTTGGGAGGTTTGTAATTCTCCGGCAGCTCTACGTCCGGCTGAATACACAAATGTTCATAGTTTAAACCTTCGATGCTTTTACCGCCTTTAACGCCCTGGACTCGACTAGTAAGCTTCTTGAGCTCCTCTGCCATATTCTTGATGAGCAGGTCCTTCTCGGTGGATGTATAAGGTTTGTTGTGGAGTGTGGGGTAAGGTTTCTACGTATATGGGGTTGCTTTGATGGACCCTAGGAATTTGGGTATAGTAGTGGTTGTTGGTTGAGTTTTGAGGATTGGGGATAGGTTGTGGTGCATTTTAAGGCGTGTGATAGGTAGTGGTTTGTGGATACTGGGTTGGCTGATGATGATGTTGTGGAGGAGTTTGTACTGGTAGAGGATTGGGATTTTCAGGTGGTGTGGCGTATTGGTGAGGTGCGGGAGGATTTTGTTGGTTTTGTGTGTTTTGGGGAGGTGCTGGGTTCTTGGCGTTTTGTTGGTTGATGTCGGGGACGTTCAAGGTGAGGGAAAGGTTTGCTAAGTTACGGACCTGTTCGAGTTCCCCTTGTAACTCCAATATCTTCTGTTCCAACCGTAAAACCAAGTCATTCTGTGCTGGAGTGCTTCGACCATCTGAAGTTTCGATATTCTCTTCATGTGTAGCATTGTCTTTCATGATATTGCTTGTATCATCCATTCTGGATTTTCCTTTGCCTTTCAGATTACTTGGAGGAGGAGGAGGTGGAGGACCTCTGGATCTGGTATGATATGCTGATGACGCCATATGCACGAACCAACCTTAGGGGATGGGAATAAATAAAGAAAGAAAAAGCAAAAGGTAAACAAGTTAGTAGGGAGTTTTGAAAGGACATTTGCAGTATTTAAACATGTATTACGGAATTATAAATTCGCGTCCTAGTTTGGGGGACCTCATCGCACCCGAGGTAGGCCTAGCGACATATAGATTTGGAGAAATTCAATGCTGCTAATTGCATCACTTCATTAATGTGATAAATAAACCAAATCTCTACTAAAACGACAATAATTACAAAGAGTTACTAGTGGCATTTGCCTTATTACAATCGAATTCTAAAACGACTCTAGAAAACAAGTAAATATCAATTCTAATCTACTAGGCCCCAGAGGGATCTTCTCCAAGCTTGGCCATCTTTGCCCCATCGATCAGATTCCCCAGGTCGCGCATGTCCAACAGATTCAAACCATGCCGAACCTGGGGACTTCGTGCCTCATTTCTGCAAAACAGATGAAGTTAGCCCTTTCCCCCTCCAAATTCAACTATTTACACATTAATGATTAGCATATTGGCACATTTTCTCCAAACAATGCACATATCATAATTGTGCCCATTGGGATTATGGAAATCCCGGCAGACTTTGGACAAGGCCTGCCTTAGCGAGTTATTATGCGGACTGCGTTCTAACTAGTACTAGGTTTGGACATGATGCATGCAAAGTTGATATTAGAGTGGGGTTTCTAGAAGAGTCTAGACTGGTACCCTCAAGCGGACAACTTGAGAGGGAAAGGCACGAAACCGTTGATTGCACCACTGATCGACTAGTTTTGCCGCAAATAAGCCTTTCCAAATTTAAAAGGTAATTTAGGAAGAGCACATACACTCATCAAGTGCCGCTATGGTATTAATACGCACGAGTGGAATATGATGTGGAGCATGCTTTATGCAAAGATAAAATAACACGTTGTCAAGTATTTTTGCATGTTGAAAGCAGTAAATGCAGTATTGAATAAACGTAAAGCCATGAAAGAAAGAAAAACAAGGAAGAAGTTAGTTCGCGTAATGAGAGAATAAAGCAAATAAAGGGGTAAGTATTGGGGAGAGAAATGATATAGCAAAATTAAAAGGTTTGGAGCAAGTGAACATGATCAGGAAATAAGGGGAAATGCAAGTTGTAATCAAATTAGGCAAAGAGTTGCATATGAGTTCATATAAAAGGGAAATAGGGAAGAGGATGTGCATGTAGCAATAAAAGGGAAAATGGGAGCGGGATATTCAAGTAACAGCAAAATAGCAAAGGCACGCTTATCGTGAGAGACTAATTCATGTAGACAAGTTCACAATGGTAAGAGCCTAAAAATATCCCCAGCAGAGTCGCCATGCTGTCGCGCCCCTTTTTCTTGCAAAATCGGGCTTCGACGTATGTCATCTCTTTTAAGGAAGGAAGTACTAAAAGGGAGAGTCGCCACCTAACGGATTAAGGTGCGTTAGGACACTTATTTGTAGATAACTCTGTCTAACCAATTTGCGTCACCAAAGATCGGGTAAGGGATCAAAATTACCTCGAAGAGAAGGTGTTAGGCACTCTTCGAGGTCCACAACTGTGGGTCCCGGCCGAACTCAATTATATGAATTAGTCTATGTGATCAAATATAAGAAAACAGAGGGATTTGGGGAATTTATTGTTAAACACAAATAATTGATTGAAAGGCAAGGTAGGGGGTCCTAAATTTTTTAGCCTAAAGGATCACCCCGTACAACATAAATAATACTTCGTAACTCCCTTAAGGTGGGGTGTTACTCCTATTATTCAGCGGGCACAGACTATCATCTCCTGCTACCCGATTACTATCTTTAAGTTGTTTACCTAAAGCGCACTAGTCAATTCTAAGTCGTACCCTATGCGTGCACTACCCGTCCCGTGCCTATGGTCCAGGAGGCATTTGGACCTCTATCTCAGGGTGGTTCTAGACTTTACCTTAGGTTGCTCAAAATGAAAAATACTAGGCGACATACAATAACATTTTGGACTTTCATTTATAAGAGAATAAGGGCTCAAGTTGGTCTCCGCACTTAGACAACGAATGCATGCAAGTCAGATTAACAAAGCCAGTTGCTGATTTTAACAAGTTGAGGTTGTAGAAACCTATAGGCAGGATCTCTATATGAATCTGGATTTAATGAGCGGGCAGTTTACAATCTCTGAAACCTAAATAATTGCCTACTGATTACATGTGTAAGAGATTAAACCTATAAGCATGATATCTAGGCATTTTATGCAGTAACTAATAATGGTGATCACTGGATTATGTTCAGAATTGGTTAATTGAGTCCTATTGGCATGGTTTCTAGTGATGATAATTAGCACAACGTTGAAGACTCTTAAAGAAACGAGTGAGACAATTAATTAAACTGATTTGGATCCTATAGGCATGAGTTCTATAATTAAAACTGATTTTAGATCCTATAAGCATGATTTCTATAATTAAAACTGATTTTAGATCCTATAGGCATGATTTCTGTAATTAAAACTGATTTTAGATCTTATAGGCATGATTTCTAACACATGATAGCTGGACATATTTGAACATAATATCATATTTTAACCAGGTAATAGACCTATAAGCAGGATCTCTACTCATTTCAGTGCAAGTATAGGATAAAAGCCCTTTCCCCAATTTCACTAATACCCCAAAATGTTATTACAAGAATTAATACAGACCCAGAATGAATAGAGTAAATTGTAGAAATAAGTAACTACAGGGAGCTTACAACAGGCCCAAAATACACCTGGCCAGGCCAGGCCTTTATTCTCAGAATTCACCACAGCACCAAAGTTACATACTCATAGACATAAAGCAGCCAGGAATTGAATGATTCCCCCATTAGCCTCAAAACGGAATTGAGCATATAGAACCAAGACCCCAGTGTGTCAAAGTTCCCAAGGGCTTCAAGAACCCAGGGCAGTGCTCATACTAGGGAGGTTAACAGAGATAATTCAGAGGAGGAACTAGGGACCAGGTCCTAGTGTGTCAGAGTTCACAAGGGCCTCAATTGGACCCCGAACAGTGCTCACACTAGGGAGGTCAAAAGACAGAACCTAAGTAGCCTTGGCTTTCAGCCGACTAAGACTGGGATTCAAAGAACTTAGGTGATAGGTAAAAGAAAGGATCAAAATTGGGAAACAGGAACTGAAAGGTTTTAGCAAACACAACCAAACCGAGCAAATTAGGCAGACAATTGATTAAATCATAGAACATGCTTAATACAAACTGAGGAAACCAAGTTCAACACTTAGCATAGAAGCAGTCACATGCTAAAACAAAATTAAGGAAAGAACACGTTTGCAGGATTGACACGGTTTATTGTACACAGATGCACATTACTAGACAGGTTGAAACATGGTTGGAAATTATGCTAAGTATATAAGAAACAAGGCAGCATTGTGATAAGCCAAGTAATCATAGAAGGAACAGGGCATCATGTTAGCAAAGGGGAAAGATCACATACACATAACATATGCCAGAACATCTCTACAGAGATTCTGGACAGAATGGAAGGTAAACTCATGTTAAGTAGCAGATATGGGCATTCAAGCATTGTTATAGAGGTCTAATTAACAAAGGTTTAGCCTAACACCTCAAAGTAATAATTCAAAAATGCTGAAACAACTGTTCTAAATCATAAGCAAATACTAAAGGGGTATGGGAGCGAGTGAGCATGCTGAGTGACATAATGGCAGAGGGACAAATTATGACTAACACTGAAAGTCTTAACACATATTACCACAGATGTGAGCCCTTCATCATAGAGATTCTATGCAAGCGAACAGATTTATAAACATTCAGGCATCAACACACTGACTAAACAGTCTTAGGAAGATTCAGATTACCCAATTAGGCATAGATAGTCTCAGATTTAGTAACATTAAGAGTGATTAAATGCAGAAGTTAACAGAGTGATGCTTAAAAGTAAACTAGGAATCTATTAAGCCAGGGATTCATAGGTAAGAACACATAAGGATGAAATTACGAAAGTCAAGCAACTCACCAGTTAAATGAAAAATGCAAGAAAGAACAAAACCCACAATGTTTTGAACATCAATGAGAAGCAAAACCCAGAATTTAATGGCCTTAACTTTCAGCTGGCCAAAACCAAAGTGCAGAACTAAATAATAGAGTAAAGTTTTAGATCTAGTGAGGTTGTAGTGATTCCAAGTCTGTCTAAAGGAAATGGGGGAAGGGGTTTATATAGTGGTAGGAATTAACACATAAACATGGAAAATCATCAATCAAACACTAGAAAGGAAAACAATCGAAATCAGTAAAGAAGGGAAGAAATTTCAAAACCCTAATTTTAGGGAAAGTACACTAATTGACAGAAATAAAAAGTAAAAAAAATCACATGCTGCATAGAATAAGATCAACATAGACAGAAATACTATTCAAAACCAAAGAATCGAGCCAGATTTGGTTCGATTTAAAAGGATTTGAAACCCTAATTTAGGGTAAGTAAGAATCTCAAAGATACACAAAGATTCATAGAGATTCATACCATAAAAGAACAAGAACGAACACGGACGGAAAAAGGTTAAGGAGCTGAACTAGATTTGGCTCGATTTCTAAGAGAACTACTTGCCATGTTTAGGAAAGCAAACTAGGTAACACCATAGATGAACCAGTAGAGAAGGAACACGGATATGGTAAGTAAATAACGGGTAAATTCCATGGCTGAAGGGATTAGGAAGGGGATTGGTAAAGGGCGGCGATTAGGGTTCTTCAGAGGTGAGATAAAGAGAGTTCCAGGGCGGCGGGGTGGTGAAGAGTGATTTAGGGTTGTTGGGTGTAGTTAAAGAGGAGGGTGTAACGTGGACTGTTGATCTCATAGATCAATGGCCATGATTTAAAAGAGTTCTGGGTCGGGTGATTTAAACGGGTATGGGGTTGGGCTAATTGGTCTTGGGTCAGGGATAATTGGGTTAGTGTAAGGGTGTTGGGCTAGTGTATTGGGTAGTTTTAGGTCCAAAAAATAGGAGGAATTTAGGGCTAAATTTTAAATACTCGATTTTAATCAAATAAATAATTTATAAAAGTGATAAATAAATAACAAATATCATTCGTGCACTAAAATGTTTTAAAATAATTGCTTAACATTTTAAAAATATAAAAAATCATTTTCTGCATAAATAATATAATTATACATTAATATGGGCTATTATTGCAAAGATGTGAAATTTAGACTTAAAAATGCAAATGTAATTATAAGAAATGCACTGAAAATATTTAAAACCTCATATTGATATAGATCATATATTTAGATAATGAAATCAACATAAAAATAAAGTGGAGGGTAATTATTGAATATTTGTATAATAAAATGCAGAAATAAATTGATTTAAAGCCTTTAAAAATTATGAAAAATTATAAAAATACTCGTACGCGCTCATAAATCAAAATGATGATGTATATGCACTATTTTGTAAGTATACATATATTTAAAAATGAGAGAAAAATTGGGTATGAACAGCCATGTTGGCCCAGTTACCAATGATAGTATGATAAGAAAGATATAATACGTTGGTACTCGGTTAAGTAAGGCACCGATTGCCCGCGTGACCCCTTCGGCTTGTGTCGTGGTACCAAGATAACAAAAGTGAGAAACCTAAAAGTCAGATTCGACTCATGTGCTCTAAACACTTATGTGGGATTTGAAGAGGTCGAGGCGGTCCAGTATTTGGAAAAACTTGCTATGGGTGATGCAGCTCGCTCGTGGCTAGCTGAGATTTTGGCTGATCAAGGACCACCACCTCCGTGGCTCACAGCAGGGGTTCCCATAGTCCGGGCCACCCTAAATTTTGAAGCCCAAGGGTGGCAGACCTTATTGTGCAGCCGTATTGATCCGTGCTTAAATGAGAAAAACCTCCACTTCCCCGAGCAGTCCTAGTGCCTTCGATTTTGGCGGGGTAACCAATCAATGTGGGTTCCATCATGTCTACCAACATCACATTAGCTGTCCAAAAAGGTGAAAGATCATACCCATACTCGAACTTTCTCACAGAGTATTTTTATGATCAAAAGGTGGAGCCGAGGCAGTATGATACAAAAGTAAAGGCCAAGAAGCCTTTCTCATGGTACCACCTGCATGGTGCTGACAACCCGAAGTTCAAGGGTAAGGCAACTACATCCGCTGGCCAGTCTGAGGAGCCAACGACAGCAGTCACTGCTTCAGCTGCTGAGCCTTCCGCATATACCATGCCTTCTACAGCAGCCGGTCCTTCCACCGGGACAACAGACATGCCACAACCTTCTTCTTCTAGACCATCAACTTCATTATTAATTCCAGCCTCATCCACTTATCCACAGACTGTGCTACGAGTCTGCCAGACATTGGCGAGTCTCAACAACTGGATGCAGGTAGCTACTTCAAAGCTGTCTGACATATCCAATGCTGTTGCAGCACAATCTTCTGCCCCAGCAGCACCACAGGTACCTCCGTCAGTGGAGGAAACATTGAAGAAGATTCTGGAAAACCAGAAGACTATCATGGCTATAGTGGTGGCACACGGGAAAGCTATTGAGGAATTGGGCAAACAGGTTAAGAAGATGAGGAAATCTCAGGCATCAAAGAAGTCAGTGGACAGATTGAGCAAACATGTAGCCAAGCTTGCATCAGTAGGAGATATCCCTCTTGACCTTCTTATGGAGACAGCACCAACAACACCAGTAGCACCAACAGTACCCGAGGCATCAGAGGTAGGAGCCGGACATTACTGCCCACACCGCTGAGGAGATGCTTCAAATGCTCCGCAACCCTATTGTCGCTCAGCTAGGTGATGATGAGATACAGTTAGAGGAGACCGAGGGTGCTGAGGATGCCATGCAGACTGAGACCACATAGGGAGTTCTCTTAACTCTCTACCCTTCCTTGTACTTATTTTTGTTAAGCATTGGGGACAATGCTTATTTTTATTCAGGGGGGTGGTCTATTTTGATTGATTTGACATTGACATTTGTCCTGTAATAACTCTTATACTCTTTTTCTTTTATCTTTATTTTCTCTTTGGTTATGTATATATTCTTCCCTTTCGTTTGATGTATATATTCATTTCCCTTCGGTTTGTATATTCATTTGTCTTACTTTCCGTAGTTTAGTTCGTAGCTTCTTTAGTTATTTTTCTTAGTAGTATAACTTCTTATTTGCTTTAGTAGCTTCTTTTTAATTTGTTAGCTTTTTTTTTCCGTTTGAGTGAACAATAAGCCTTTGGTTTTCTTAATGCCACAGTTCTTTCCAAAGGTGGGTTTTGTGTGAACCAGGTGGCTCTTCCCAACGATGGATGGCGTGATAACCTTCTTAAGGGGTTGAGTCTGTTTTCTTTTATGTTTAGGCAAAATAGTAGTAATGAATAAAAGGGTCTCAAGCATGTTTCACTTGGTACCAACACATTTACGTACGGCTTTATGGTTAAAAACAACGTTGCGGAAAATAGCTCTAGTTGTCACCTTTTGACTCTTGTGTTGATTTAAACAGTCATAGAGTGGTCCAGTCGAGCCATTTGTGATTCTCAATCTTGACTAAGGTTATTGTGGGCCCTCAACTCCGTTCTCTTTAGCAATCCAGCAGCGTGAGAGGTGAGATATTGAATTGCAAGTCCAAGTACCCGTGCTAATAGTCTAAAACTTGCCCCAAATGTTTTTTAGGCGAAATTCTAAGTGTAGCTTGTCTTGAGAAATGATTGTAGGCTCTCCTTGATCCAGTTTGAAATCTTCCATAGCCTACCAATGTGATATCCCTAGTCAACCCATTTGAGCCTAAGCCCCTTTTCTTTCAATAACCATGTTACAAGCCTTTATCCGTTTTGTAATGACCCTCTCTTGGCACCCGATCTTTCCTTAGCATTATTGAGAAACAAATGACAAAAACATAAGTTTGGGGGAGAGACGAGGAGTTTGAAAGTGATATAAAGGTACAAAGAAGAGAAAGAATGAAGAAAAGGGAAGGCAAAGAAAAGAAAGAAAGAACAAAAAGAAAATGCCAAAAAGAAAGTGAATAAAGTGAAGAATTAAAGGGATTCAAAGAAAAACAAGAATGAAAGGGCATGAAATAAGTAGAGAAGGAGAAAATGAATGTCATAACCAAGAAAGAGTGACATTATGTCCCTCTAGTTCCCCTGAGGAAAAAGAAAATGACTCAAAGAGTCGATAAAGTATGAGCCAAAAAGAGAAAATGGAGTGCTTAAGGAAAGATGAACCCATTCTATGTCAATAAGGTAAGTGAGCAGCCTTCATTACATCCCGAAAAAGCCCTACATGATTTCAAGTTGAGTGAGCTTACATTAGTGGTGATTTACATGAGGGGCAAGCTTTTGGTACTTAAAGTCGTACTTGTGATATTCTTTTGAGAGAGATGAGCGAACTTTTCACGATTCTTTATTTGAGTGTTACATTCTTAAGTGAGATATGCTAACGGTGAGTAGATGAGGAGGAGTTTGGGATCCACAATGACCTACATGAAAGAGCAAGCTTTCTTGATGAATAAGTCAACTCTTGATGCTCTAGTGTCACATTAGGACTATTGTACTCAAAAAGTCAAATCATTGTATTGCTGATAATTCATACGTGTTGTGGGTAATTGTTGGTCACAATTGAGGTGTGATTGATTTACCTTAGGCCAGTTGAATTAGTTCTTGTCTTGTGGAGGTGGGAATTACCTTATTTGCTTGAGGACAAGCAAAAGCTTAAGTTTGGGGAAGTTGATAAGTAGGGATTTTGACTACTTATTTACACTGTTTTACTTTCGTTTTAGCTCAAAATTGCTTAAAGGTATTCTCGAAAACTAATGAAATGTGCTTGCTTGCAGGAGTGTTAGAATATGAGCTAAAGACATGCAAATCAACTCAAGAAGGAGTAATTTTGGAGAAGGACAAAAATAAGGATAAAAGGGCACTGTGCGGACCGGACAATATTGAGTGTAGCCGCAGATCATGAAGAAAGCCTCTGACAAGAAATGCTCTGCAAAGTGCGGACCGCACAATTCTGGTGTGGCCGCAGAAGATAAAGTTCAGAGAGATGGAATTTTAAGGTCAAGAAGAAATGCGGTCCGCACGATTTTTGTGCGGCCGCATAATCAAGAGCGCGGCCGCACTCAGAAATGTGCGGTTCGCTGAAGTCCCACAATGCCAAAGCCCAAGGTCAAGAAGTGTGGGCCGCACTATAATTGTGCGACCACAGAAGCAAAAGTGCGGCTGAACTCATAAATGTGCGATCCGCAGAAGTTGAAGGAGTGCGCCCGCAACCTAGAATTGTGCGGCCGCAGAACTGGAACCTGTCAAGCCAAGTCTCAATGTGCGGCCGTACAACCTCCACAGTGGCAATTTTGTCAGATATTTTTAGCTTAGTATAAATAGAACTTTTTGTCATTTTTAGGTCAAGTTTTGTAAGTTGGGAGCACCTGAGCCGTTTATTTACTGTATTGGGTAACATTGTGCTAGATTAGCTTTTTAAATATTAGATTTTCTTTCCTTAATCAAGTATTATGAATTCTATCGTAGTTTCTTCTTTAATTTCAGCATTTTCCATGAGTAGCTAAACCCTTAGCTAGGGTTTGTGACCCAACACTAGTATGGATACTTAATGGGTAATTGATTTAGGCCTTATTTATGATTGGGTTTATGATATTTAGCCTAGTTCTTGCTTGAATTTGAGAATTGATGGTTGCAAACATTGATTCATGCCTATTTGACTTAGTCTCTACTTAAGAAAGAGAGACTAAGTCTAGGAAAACTTGGCTAACTAGGAACTGGGGTAAACTCAAGAAATTGATAGCCCCAATTAAAGGGTCGAACCTAGAGATAGTAAGATCCGACTAGAGCATTTATCACTTGCTTTGTGAAATACCCGTTTGGACTTGACAAAGCCAAATCAGGCAAAATCTTTCAAACTACCGAGAGGTATAGAGTGAGTAATTGAGTGTGATTTTAATATTGTATCCCGATCAACCAAACATTCCGTAAAGCTCTAAATCCGTTGGTTGTCCCCATGTCATGCTATTCTGGATTGTCACGCTAAGACCGTAATGTTGGCGATGCTGGGGTTACCAAGGATTGAGTGGAGAGGCTCTCTAGGCTATGTTCCCAGTAGAGTGATTTCCTATTTGAAGGCCCAATGGACGGTTGTGAAGGGGTGCTTGTCTTATATGGCCTTTGTGAGGGATGTTGGTGCTGATACCCTACTATTGATTCTGTTCCGATGGTGTGAGACTTCCCGGAAACCTACCGGGCATGCCACCCGACAGGGATACTGACTTTGGTATTAACTTGGTGCTGGGCACTCAGCCCATTTCTATTCCCCCGTATTGTATGGCACCAGCTGAGTTGAAGGAATTGAAATTGCAGATTCAAGAACTTCTTGACAAAGGTTTTATTAGGCCTAGTGTGTCGCCTTGGGGTGCTCCGGTTCTGTTTGTGAAGAAGAAGAATGGTACTACGTGTGCATCGACTATAGGCAGTTGAACAAAGTTACAATCAAGAACAAGTATACTTTGTCGTGTATTGATGATCTATTTGACCAGCTTCAGGGAGCGAGTTGAGGTCTGGGTATCACCAGTTGAAGATTCGGGACTCGGATATTCTGAAGACAGCATTTAGGGCCTGTTATGGTCATTATAAGTTCCTTGTGATGTCTTTTGGGCTGACCAACGCCCCATCAGAATTCATGCATTTGATGAATAGTGTGTTTTAGACTTATCTCGATTCGTTTGTCATAGTATTCATTGATGATATCCTGGTGTACTCTCGTAGCCAGGAGGAGCATGCACAACATTTGAGGATTGTGTTGTAGCGGTTGAGGGAGGAGAAACTTTATGCCAAGTTCTTCAAGTGTGAGTTTTGGCTTAGTTAAGTGGCATTCTTGGGGCACGTGGTGTCCACTCAGGGGATTCAGGTGGATCCGAAGAAGATAAAGACTATTTAGAGTTGGCCCAGACCGTCCTCAGCTACGGAGATTTAGAGCTTACTTGGCTTGGCCTGTTATTATCTTCGCTTCATGGAGAGTTTCTCGTCTATTGCATCGCCCTTGACCAAATTGACCTAGAACGGTGCTACTTTCAGGTGGTCAGATGAGTGTGAAGAGAGCTTTCAGAAGCTCAAGACTGCCTTGACCACAACTCCAGTTCTAGTTATTCCTTCAGCTTCAGGCTCTTATACAGTATATTGTGATGCTTCTTGGATCGGTATTGGGTGTGTCTTAATGCAGGAGGGTAGAGTGATTGCTTATGCTTCGTCAGTTGAAGCCTCATGAGAAGAACTACCCTGTTCATGATTTGGAGTTGGCTGCCATCGTTCAAGCATTGAACATTTGGAGTCATTATCTCAACGATGTGTCTTATGAGGTATTTACCAATCATCGGAGCCTCCAGCACTTGTCCAAACAAAAGGATCAAAATTTGAGGCAGCAGAGATGGTTGGAGCTGCTAATGGACTATGATATTACTATTCTATATAATCCCGGCAAGGCCAATGTGGTGGCCAGTGCCTTGAGTAGAAAGGCGGTAAGCATAGGTATCCTTGCATTCATTCCCATTGGTGAGAGACCGCTTACAGTTCATGTTCAGGCCTTGGCCAACCAGTTCGTGAGATTAGATGTTTTGGAGCCCAGCCGGGTTCTAGCTTGTGTGGTTTCTCGGTCTTCCTTATATGATCGCATTAGAGAGCGCCTGTATGATGATCCTCATTTGCTTGTCCTTATGGACACGGTTCAACACGGTGATGCCAGGGATGTTACTATCGGTGATGATGGGGGTGTTGAGGATGCAGGTTCGGATTTGTGTGCCCAATGTAGATGGGCTACGCGAGTTGATTCTTGATGAGGCCCACAATTCGCGGTATTCCATTCATTCGAGTGCCAGAAGATGTACCAGGACTTGAGGAAGCATTATTGGTGGAGGATAATAAAGAAAGACATAGTGGGGTATATAGCTCTGTGCCTAAACTGTCAGCAGGTGAATATGAGCATCAGAGACCGGGTTGGTTGCTTCAGAGGCTTGAGATCCCAGAGTGAAAATGTGAGCGTAACACCATAGATTTTGTAGTTAGGCTCCTACGGACTTCGAGGAAGTTTGATGCTATTTAGGTGATTGCGGATCGGCTGACCAAGTCCGCGCACTTCATTATAGTTGGACTACTTATTCTTCAGAGCGGTTGGCTGAGATTTACATCTGCGAGATTGTTCTCCTTCACGGTGTGCCGGTATCCATTATTTCAGATCAGGGCATACAGTTTATATTGCAGTTTTGGAGGCCAGTGCAGTGGGAGGGGCACCCACGTTGAGTTGAGTATAGCATTTCACCCTCAGAGGGATAGTCCGAATGCACTATTCAGATATTGGAGGATATGCTACGCGCTTGTGTCATGGATTTCGGGGGTTTGTGGGACAGTTTATACCGCTCGCGGAATTTGCCTACAACAACAGCTACCAGTCGAGCATTTAGATGGCTCCGTATGAGGCTTTATATGGGAGATGGTGTCCATCTCCGGTAGGTTGGTTTGAGCCAGGTGAGGCAAGCTGACCTGGTTTAGGATGCATTGGACAAGGTTAAATTGATTCAGGATCGGCTTTGCACGGCACAATCTAGATATAAGAGTTATGCTGATAGGAGGTTCGTGATGTTGCTTTCATGGTTGGGGAGAAGGTACTGCTCAAGGTTTCGCCATTAAGGGTATTATGAGATTCGGGAAGAAGAGCAAGTTAAGCCCTCGGTATAGGCCATTTGAGGTACTTCAGATGATTGAAGAGGTAGCTTACAAGCTTGCCTTGCCACCTAGTTTGTCGAGTGTGCATCCAGTGTTTTATGTTTCTATGCTCTGAAAGTATGTCAGCAATCCATCTCATGTTTTGGATTTCGGCACGGTTCAGTTAGATGGTGATCTGACTTATGATGTGGAGCTGATGGCCATTTTGGATTGGTGCGTTCGTAAGTTGAGGTCAAAGGACATAGCTTCAGTGAACGTGCAGTGGAGAGGTCAGCCAGTTGAGGAGGCTACTTGGGAGACCGAGCGAGATATGCAGGGCAGATATCCACGCCTATTTGAGACTCCAGGTACGTTTTTAGATCCGTTCGAAGACGAACGTTTGTTTAAGAGGGGGAGGAAATGACGACCCGGCCAATCATTTTGAGAGTTGTAGCCCCTTCCCCCATTTACTACTCATTTGGTGCTTTGTATCTGTTATGTGACTTGCCAGGGTAATTGGTTTGGGTCCGGAGAGGTTTCGGAATGAATTGAGACGCTTAGTCTCAAGGTTGGAAGCTTAATGTCACGACCCAAACCGATGGGGCGTGACAAATGCCCGACTTCTACATATCGAACACCCCTAAGCATACATCTAAGATATAAACATGAAATAAGTGTAGGTCATGCATAACATCTAGAAATAAACTACTGATTCACATGAATAACATACACGGAAAAATATGCCCAAAAGACATATATACATATATACATATATATACGGAATACGGTAGGGCGAGCCGACAAGGACACATACTATCTAACTACACATGACTGTCTACAGACCTCTAACAGAGTGTACACTGTATAAAAGGATAGGACTGGGCCCCATCATACCCATATGTATACAAAAGTATCGTACCAAAACTCAGTAGCAGCTCCGGATCAAATGGAGCACACCAACTCTCGCCGAGCAAGGATCCTAAGAAGGTGGACCGTCCGCCTGTCTACCTGCACCTGCGGGCATGAAACGCAGGCCCCCAGGCAATAGGAGCGTCAGTACAAATAATATACCGAGTATGTAAGGCATAAAAATCAATATATAAAAGACATGAAAGTGGAGTAATGGACTCAGCTTGTAAGTCTGAATAGCTCTATGAATCATGTAACATTTATAATGTCATGCATATACGTATAAATGTCAAGTCATGCATTGGTATATGCGTAGATAACATCATCAAGCCTCTGAGGGCATCCCATCATATCATCTCAGCCTCTGTGGGCAAAATCATAAACGTATACCAGCTGATCAGGTGGTGGTGCGTATATAACACCATAACCTTTCCCCATACCCCATATACATATACTATATGCGTATATAATGCCATCTGGTTATGGGTCAATATACATGTATAAATGGATACAATGCATAATGAAGTAAGTCAATAAGATCTCTCAGAATGTTATGAGACCCATGAACAGACGATATTATAGTAGGACATATGGGGAATCCAGAACATAGGTAACCCTAGTACTTCTAAGAATAGAATCATTTGTGAAAGTTGCGTGCTTGGTCGTTTTGTTGTATCATATGTATCATGCCAAAAGTAAAAGAGGGATAGCCTTAACATACCTCAAGTCGTCAATGCAACTCCACAACAAGCTTATGATAACTAGTGCGCCAGCCCTATAACAAAGAAATACATGTACGACTTAGATGACACTAGTATATTACGTATCTCAAACGATAACCCGATTCTAAAATAAAACGGGCAGCATTTCCCCCGATTTTACTACTCCCTCAAGCCTACTATAGGTGAGATACAAATACAATACAATCATCAACTCAAAACCAACCTAATTACAATTCGGGACCTTCAATACAATAAAAAGCCCAAATATGCCATAACACACCCAATCAACAAGTTATCAATTAGCCTGAAACTGCAATGACGAGCGACCAACCTACTACCCTACCACATGTGGTGTTTCTCCATGCCTTTTTATCCTTCCAAACTCCATAAATCAGCAGCAAAATAGGCCAACAAAAATGGACTACAAAACAGTCCACTAAAAGTGGGAAAAAAATCGAACTCACGACTTCCAATCATCGTCCCGTGAGTTCTAACTATTAGGAAACCAGTTTATCAACCTTCCTTGATATTTAACCACTTAATTATAGAAGCTAGACGTTTCTTAACTATGAATTATGATGAGTGGTGATTTTACCACTCATTCTAGTCTCTTTTCTTTAGTTTTTATGTCCTTTAACTATAAAATGAGGTCGTTTATGGTGTGTATTGTTAGATTTTCAGGTACATGATGCCATGAAGTGATTTGAATTCAATTGGAGTGGAATTGAGCAAAAAAGGATGAAAACCATGCAAAACTCCCCTGTGATTCCGCATCTGCGGAAGATTGGTCGCAGAAGCGACTCCGCTTCTACGCTAAAAGGCCCGCATCTGCGATGGTGAATGACTTTTGTACGCGGTAATAATCAGAAGACTTGATTTTCGCTATCAAGACAATTTGGGAAGCCTCCCTCGAGACCCCGAGGATAGAAGGCTATGATCGAGTCCTCAACCTCCGGGCTCATCGAGGTCCGAATCAAAGGAAGCAGGGCTCGAGGTCAGGGTAAGAGAAGATGACTCCGGAACACATGGCTACGCCTGACAGGGCCGGTCTATCTGTACCCTACTAAGATGACGAGCAATAGGCCGTCCCATCTTTCTACTCTTGTAAATAATATATGCATATTTTACCGAGTCCCCTCGCCTATATAAGGGGGACTCACCCCACCTTGTAAAAGACTGATGTTTATCCACTTCTCCAATAAGTAATAATATCTCTCTCTCTCCCCCTCTCTTTCTTCTAAATTATTAGTGTTCTTCGACCCCGAGGTCGCCCTAACATTTTATTGTTTCTTGATCTGTTCTTCAAACATTTCGCTCAAACTTAGTCATATAAAGCCTTACTTGCTTGTATATTTATCTGTTATTCCCTTCCCAACTACCCTCGATAAGATTACCCTCGATAGGCCCGAGGTAGGCTCGAGGTCTGGTCCCGAGGTATTTATTGGCTTGTCCTAAGCTCGGAATCGCCCCTTACTGGTTCGATTATCGTTTTGGCTAGCTCGATCTTTACTATTTTACTTCACGTTTAGCATTACTCACCCTCTCAAACTAGCTCGGGTATAGATCACGTATTTTTAGAATCTCATTTTTACAAATTTAATTGTTGTTACCATTTTCACGGTAAACAGTTTGGCGCCCACCGTGGGGCTAAAAATAATAGTGATTATTTTCTTGCTAGTTTCGTCACTTAAACGCACGATATCTCTCACACTTTTTCTTGCCCAAGACCTTTCGATTTCAGGTTAATGGCCAGCTCGATAAGAGAAATCGAGGACGATAACCCCACAAATTGCAAGGAAAACAATGTGGCCACCCTAACGGCTGGCGCGACACTGCAGGACCCCGATAACGCATCTAGATCGGTCCGGGTGGATATGGATTCATACGCTGCACAGCTGGGTAACGAAGTCTTGCGCTTCAATGACATCACGCAACATGTTAGCCGACAGGAAACCCGAAAAATCCCAGCCCCGGTAGAACGGGAAGTTGATCTACGTGTTATTTTTGAAATGTTGCAGGAACAACGTTTGGCTATCTCTCAGCTGCAAAGCCGCCCGGAGGCTCTTGGCGCGATAGCACCCAAAATATCTACTCGCCCTGAGCCAGTATCCAAGGTATCGGGCAACGACGAACCAACGACCTATCCTATTATGGTAAGGATGCTAGAGGACATTATCGAAAAGATCGACTCACGATCGCGGAGACTCCTACAGCAACCGTCTTTCAGGGATACGGTCCCAGGACTCATTTTACGGAAGTCAGAAACAACGAAATTCCCTGGGGATGACAGGACGCCAAGTCCTCACAGGTACATCAACACTCACGCACGCCCGTTCAGGAACGACGACCCTCAAAATGGAGAACTCGGGCCTGCCCCGATGAGTAGATTTAAAGAAATTCCCCCGGAAGAAACCACGCCACGGCATCATTGATCGACACCCGATCTCGGGAACTCGCTCGCCATACTATCGCGATCCGTGGAAGCACGCGCCAACGCCATCAAAATAATCCAGAAGAGCTCAACGCACCGAAGGCCGGGAGAGGAAGAAGAAATAAAATATCACGAGAAGCCGCGCCCCGCTATCCGACAAGACGAACGAGACCACTCCCAGTCCCGAATAGTAGGGTGGCACTGGCCTTCGCCCAAAACCCGAACACAGCATACCCGGTAGCTCCGGAGCAATTCGAGCGAAGCTCAGCCAAATATCCGGTCGAGGCTTGGTCATATACCAACAACCAACACCGGATCCAAGTCAGAGCCGCGGATAGCCCTCGAGAGACCCCTGCTAGATCGGCGTATCCAGGCAGATCCCCAATAGAGAGGCCGGCACTGAACGAATGGAGTCATCGTCCGCATGTCGCGAACGGAAGAAACGATCCAAGGCACAGCGCATCTCGCAACAACAAGCGGTGTCCCGAAGACGACACCTTCGAGGAACCCCCAATGATACCAGATTCAACAAAACACAACTGGCAAGGAAACCTCGCCCGATAAAGTTCGACTTCAACATTACAGTTCCAAGCATAGTGGTCACCATACGTAAAGTCGGGAACTCCGGATGGCTCGGAGCTATTCGACCAAAATCCCTCCAAGGAGACCGTGGCCCACCACGAGAGTCACGAAATGATCGGAGTTACAGACCCAAGAGAGCAGCAACTACGCCATCCGAGAAAGGTTGCCACAAAGCATCGCTAAGCAAGCGAACCCGGATCCAGCTCAACGGACAAGGGGAAATCGAACAAAGCAGAGCCGGCAAGCTGCGGCATATCATCACGATCTATAAAGGATGGCGGCACCCCGCTAAGATCCGTAGAACGTAGAATGCAAGTGCCTGTCGACAAAAGGGGATGATTTCGGGGAGTACTCCCCAAGGACACCCTCTCGCTCGAGGGAAAAGGACGCCGAGACTCCACCTCAGCATCGCATTAACGTATTGGTAATTCCTTCTTTCGTTCGAGCTCATTTTCAAATAAAACATACATTAGTGATTACAGGTATATCAGCCAAAGATGTACCGACAATGTCGGGCCAAAGCCAATAGGACAGTCTGGACCAATGTCGCCCTCACGCCGGACCACTAATGTGTCCCCAATGGCGATTTCCACAACATCCAAATTGCTTCCCCAGCGCGGCCCGCCCGAGCTCACGCTAATATGTCAGGTGACAAAGGATGCAGACGCTTTGTGCAGACAATGGCGAATACGTCGCCCAGAACACAACCCCGACCCTACTCCTCCAAGGGTATGAAACTCCACGATAGACGCGGAGCCAAAGCATCTGGCTACAAGCGACAGAGGGAGATTCCTCGCCTTTCGCCCATGACCGGCGTTATCCTCAAATAAGCTCAAAGGGTAAGAGCACTTGCGTCTTCGACCCGGCCTGGCCGGACGAGGAATACGGCTGCCGAGGGGCATACTCCCAGGAATGCAGCATCCTTTTATCATTTCCCTTTTTTCTTTTCTTGTTGCTAATCTGTACGCAAGCAGGCAGCCAAGGCATTCAGTGGTTCTGGATCCCGATTCGAGGATCCGCAGCCGCCATGGGGCCACCTGGCATTCTTTCCTCGATCGGGTTTCTATCAGGAAGAGGGTTCCGCCAACAAGATTATTAGCAGGACTGCACATCCTCAGGGAAGGGACCCAACAAGTCCGCGATCTCTCTCTCTTTTCCAACATGGAACCATACAAACACATCGGATAATCAGGAGAGGCACACCCATGTGGACCAGACTCACGGCAACAGAACAACATGTATTTTACAACTTATATTTTTCGCCAAGCAATAAAGAGTATTTCCAAGCATTCGACACCTCGAAGAAAAATATCTTGGCTTATCCTCAGCAAAAAACCTCTATTTCAAATACGTCCCGAAACGCTCGGAGACTTAATTAATTCGGCACCCTCGCGACCGCAGGGACGAGGATCTGGGCTCACAAAGCCCTCGCGATATGGACCCACGACTATAGAAAGGCGATATTCGGGCCTAAAATGATCCGATATATTCGGAGACTCACCATGAGCAACTCGACAACTTGCACGGCCCCAGCGTTGGAACTCCGGGCTCACCAAGCTTCCGGAAAACAGCTCCGAGCTCACAAGAAGCTGTCTTCAAGCGAACTCGACAGCTCGGAGACTGTCGCCAATTGCCACACACTGAAAAATCCAAAATTGTAAGACCCTAATGGGCAGCCTCGGCAAAACCAGACTATTCTCCCTAAACTGTAAGACCTCAACAGGCATGATAAACTGTAAGACCTCAATAGGCATGATAAACTGTAAGACCTCAACAGGCATGACAAACTGTAAGACCTCAACAGGCATGAAAAATCCCGCAGTTTAGGATACGCGTCGCATTTGTATGAATCCCTAAAGGGCATACCCTCGACGTGGATGCCTAAAACTGCTTCTTGGGATCAAAAATGGCCCCGGCCAAATGCATACGACTACGGTCGGAACGACTGCTACAGCCCCAAAAAAAGCGACTCGGGGACGCCCGACTGTTGCTAAAACATCCTCCGAATCTACTTTGGAAAGAACCGGTTAAAACACAGGCTTCCCTCAACAGGCAAAAAAATGAGTCCCGACCATGTCGGCTCCAAAATCGAAAAAGCGTCGATCTACTCGACCTATGGGCTATGAACCTTCCGAGGTGCCCAAACATCGCCGATTACGACTTGAAATCGAGGTTCTTTTAGAACCGACGACGGGTCAGGAAAAATAACCAATAAGACCTTAACAAGAGGAAAACAAAGCCTACAAAAGCCTCCGGGCCTCATATCAAACAGCATAAGTGCCATTGTCGCCGGCTAAGCAAAGCCTCCGGGCTTCACACCGAAAAGTCTCTACGACCATCAAATTGAAAATTGACAACTTGAGGATTAAAGAGAGCTCGAATCGTAACCCGATTCGGAGACCGGATCCAAAATAGTTAAACTAAGCAAAGCCTCTGGGCCTCATATCAAAAGGTATCTACGACCAAACAGCGTAAGTGCCATTGTCGCCGGCTAAGCGAGCCTCAGGGCCCTATATCGAAAGGTCTCTACGACCAAGCAACATAAGTACCACTGTCGCCAAATGGGCATGCCTCCGGGCCTCATACTAAAAGGTCTTAATGACTGAACAGCAGAAAGGCTGTCACCACTGATCGAAAGCTCAAATAAGATTCAAGGGTCAATTACAGCCCAAGTCGCAACGCGACTCGGAGACTAGACCCAGAAAATTTCCAAACGCCAAAGGGTGAGAAACGAAAAACACTATCGCCAATCGGAGCCCCCGAAAGGATCAAAGGCCAATTATAGCTCGAATCGCAACACGATTCGGAGACTGAACCCGAGGGTAATTCAATCACTATACGCCTAAAAGCACGGCCCTGACGACGCTATCAACAGTCGCGACAAAACCCCACGCCACGCGCCCGCAAGAACGCTTCGGTCCAGGAGCACATAGGGTCATCACCCTCCGCCCATGAAGACGGGAAAAAGCCGAAAGGCCAATCAGAGTCCGAGCCATAGTACGGCTCAGGGACCGATCCCACAAACCAATCTACACAATAAAGAGCAGCGACAGAAAAAAGGTACAAAAAGAATAACGCTTTGAAATTCTCCTTACATTACCTACGACAAAAACATTCTCCGTCTACAGGCACGCTCTGCGCGCGCCATAGACCAAGATACAAAATAGTAGGAGCTATACTTTGTACCAAAAGGCTACAACCCATCAAGATCGTCCTCTGTAACACCCGCGAGGAGTGACCGAGCATCACGCTCGTCCGCCCTTGCTTGAGCCAATTCCTCCGAGAGGATAAAGCCTCTCGCTCCAACTTCCTCGAACACTTCTCTCCGAGATCGGCAGCAAACATATTCCTCGATCCCCTTCTCACAATCAAGGGCTTGCCTCAACTCGGATTGGGCATCAGCAGCCTCCTTTATGCAAATCGCCATCTCTTGATTCGCCCTGGTTCGGCTCAGCGCCGCTTCTGCCCGGGCGTCAACTATCTCGCCCCTGACCTTCGAGAGTTCAGACTCCAGTTTCTCGATCATATCCGCTTGAACCCTTGCATTACTTCGGGACAAGTTAAGCTGGGCCTCGAAGGCAGGAATCTTGGCTGAAGCACTCCCCTCCTCCAAAGCTTGAGCCCGCACCTGGCCCCTTAGTTCCTCGCAGGCTGCCCTAACACGGTTCACCTCACCCTTGAGGTGCTCCACGGCCTCTGTCTTTTTTTGCAGCTAGCACGGCAAGAAGAAGTTAGCCTTGAAAATTAAAGGGAAGCGAAGAACGCACTGCGGGAAGTTACCTGCTCCACCAAATAGCTCTCATATTTCGAGTCCCGATACGCCTCATATCGCCAATGCTGCAGCTCAACTTCTTTCTACTTGCAAAGAAGCCTAAGGGATTCTCCCTCATCCCGAACCCTTTGGAACTTGGCCTTTTGACGAAGCAACTCGGACTTGATCCTATCACAGGCCTGCGCAGGAAAGATTCAATGAGGAGAGAAAGATGAGGGGTATGAGAGCATTATGCGCGAACTCACCGCTCGAACTCACCGCAAAATGAAGATGGCAAGCTTCCCCCAAATTGGAACACACTCCTGATAATACCGCTCCCGCAACCCTAGAAGAACCGGCTCCGGGCACAACATACTCATTCGAGGGAGTCGCTCGCCGAGAAACAGGTAACACGGGGACAGCCAACTCGGGTGACGCCCCACCCTCAGAAATACGAGCCCGGCCAACGCCACTAGAAGTTCCTTCGCTCAGAGGCCGATGACTCCAACTCCTCTCCGGGGAAGCGCTGCCTCACCTCGAGAAGCTGCCCGATATCTATAAAAATAAAGCGTCTAGCGCAGATGAGATGAAAAGATGCCGCCTCAGGAACACATCGGCAGAAAAGAAAAGCTACATACGCACATACCTTGATGATCTACTCCCCACCTGATGCGAGACATAGCTCGCCACCTGCGTTCATCACAAGACGAATGGGTCACCAGCCTCCGAACCCAGCCATGCAGATCGTGAACTTGGCCCGGTGCCCACGAAGTTGCTGCAACGAAGGGAATAATACTGATTACTTGGCCGATTTTTGCTATGAACAAAAATTGAAGGAACGGTAAAGCGCCGCACTTACGCGCATAATTCCACCGTTCGGGGAACGGCAGGAACTCCACGGGGATGACATCGATCGTCCTAACTCGGACAAACCAACTGGCCCACCCTCGATCTCCACCTTCATCATCGTAAACAACAAAGGCGTGGGCGAGCGATCCTTCAAGGTCAGCAGTCCTCGATGGTGGAAAGGCCGATACAGCCTGATGAGATGATCAAGCGTGAACTCAAGTCCGGCCTTCTCCGTGAAAAATCTCATCATCAGCACTGTCCGCCAAAGCGACAGATGAATTTGCGCCAAGGTAACCCGATACTTCAAGCAAAAGTTGAGCACAACCTTATCGAGAGGGCCAAATGCAAAAAGGTATAAGTACACGCTCAAAAACCCATCAGCAGAGTCCGCAATGCCTTCACGGGGGAAAAGCACCCATAGTGTCATCCCCTCGCTCCACCCGCAATATCGCCTCGCCATCTCCAAGTATTCCTCTCTCATCAAGGACGCCGTCTCCAGAGCGAAGCCTTTCGACTCTCTAACACCGGGAACAGCATTCCCCGCCTTTTGCCTCAACGGGTCCGAAGTGGTCGCCATAACTGAAGCAGAACTAACAAAATAAAGAAAAGAAGCACAGACACTTTTCACGCTTTAGAAGATAGGGAGCCCTATGTCGAGACGGGAGAACAGCTGCCCAAAAATAGCAAAGTCTTGCAAACCGAAGCTACACCTCTTATATACAAAAGACAGTGGCAAAGTCTCCTACTAGATGTCAGCTCCAGGAAGCCAATGGCTTCGATACGGATCGACGGGTCAATACCCAACCCAAGTAACATCCTCCAACAGACAACCAAGCTCGAGGATCCACATGAATTATTTCCATGCTCCAGGCAGCATTTCACAGTTGGAACCTCCGTCCGCCAAGAAGCGGGGTCACAATGAGCTCCATGGCGTCGATGCTATACGCGAGGCGCGCGCCCGGGATCGCGATCCCTTCTCCGGAGGAGCAAGCCCAGGAAGCCCTGATCTCCAAAGCTTGACGAGGCCCCGAGGAAGCGCCCCACACTTAGGCAAACTCCTCGAACGGGAGCCAACCTTACACTCTTTGAAAGAGTTGTCCACATCAAAGTCAACAGGACCCACCAAGGCGTCCAAGGATGACCTTCATCCGGGGTATCATTCCCAAAGGCCCCAAAATTTGATGCAAGATCTCCAAACGAACCAGCACGCCCCGACGGCTCGAGCCTATCTGGTCGGTCCCGCATCAAGCCAAATGAACGCGAAAAAAGAAAACAGGAAAGAGCCTTGCCAATCAGCTGGGAATCGAAACAAGCTACAACAGCTTACAAGTAGTAGGAGGCATTTAAAAACCCTGAAAGGCGTGAAAGCAAACAAGCGCCGAAGGAAAAGCAGAAATCTATCTCATATGGCCCAAAAGGGACCATTTACGCCCAGACCAATAAGATCTCCGGGGTACCCGAAGATGACCTACATCTGGAGCAGTGCCCTCAGAGGCCCCAGAACCCAACGCGCGATCCCTGAATAACTCAGGAGACCCTTGCCAGCACCAGCCCATCAGACCGACCATGGGTTATCCCAAGGGACGACAATGGGATCGGAACGAGCCCATTTCAATCGACAAAAAATCAAAGCGAACGCTCACATCCAAAATTAATATCAGCGATCAGCAACATAAAGGAATGCATCCGAAAAGCCTCGATGGGCATGAAAGCGTAAGGAAATAGATCAAATTCGAAAGCAGAGGCCAACAAAGTTCATCTCTCATTTATGAAGTTTACAAAGTACAAAAATCCCCGAGGGGTCACAGCATTCGATTACAAAGCCCCGGAGGGACGTCACATACAAAGTACAAAAGCCTGCAAAGGGTTCCCGACACGGGTACGACAAAAGAAAATACTTGAGGAAAGGGTCTCAAGCCTACTCAACCCTCGAAGGAAGTATCTCCAGGATAGCCCCCGGAAGCCCTATCTCAGCTGTCCACTTTGACACAGCCGAGGAAGAGCAACCAGGGAGCAGGAAAGGACAACGAAGCACTATAGCTCTCCGAAACTCGAGGACCCCCTTTGGCCAAGGAAGCTTCGGAGGGGGAGCGGGCCGAACAATCCTCGGCCCTGCTTGCACGGCTACTTCAAATATACTTCTTCAAGCAGCGAGCTGTGCAAGCTCCCGGTTCAGGACAGAATTCCACGTCGAGCCGGGGTATGAAAGTGAGCAGTGGTGGATAGACCGAGCCCCCTTTTGAGCAGCGGTGCATAATCCGAATAACCATCTAAGCAAAGGTGAAACCAACTCTCCTACCATCATCATTTCGAGCCAATGGGAGCACCAGCAGCCAACGTATATGTTTACGCTCAATAAAGGTAGACCCCGGTAGGAGGCCTCGATGTGGCCCGGAAGATTTCCCCCAAACAGCCTTGAGATAGAAAGCTCCCATCATGGTGATCAAAAACAAAAGAAGATGATGGGAAGGAAGAAGAAAAACACACCAGCGGAAGTGTTGAGGTGAAAGATGTAGTGCCACAGAACACCCTCATTTATAGGGGGGAACAACACGGTCATCAATGCTCTACAAGATTGACCGACGGGTATAATTATTACCTTCTTGAAAAAACGAACCGACAGCAGAACTTTTGCCTCAAAGTGCGGAAACGACAAGACATCGAGTAAGAGATCTACGAAACACGCCATTGGTTACGGGAGATTGTGCCCCGATCTGAATCGCCGTTATAGCATCGCCAAAAAGAGCTCGAGGAGTCGAGTGTCAGAATCATTTCCCATCACTTCATCATGGGAAACACGGAGATCTTCTGTACGCAGTAAAAATCAGAAGACTTGATTTTCGCTATCAAGACAATTTGGGAAGCCTCCCTCGAGACCCCGAGGATGGAAGGCTATGATCGAGTCCTCGACCTCAGGGCTCATCGAGGTCCGAATCAAACGAAGGCTCGAGGTCAGGGTAAGAGAAGATGACTCCGGAGCACATGGCTACACCTGACAGGGCCGGTCTATCTGTACCCTACTGAGATGACGAGCAATAGGCCGTCCCATCTTTCTACTCTTGTAAATAATATATGCATATTTTATCGAGTCCCCTTGCCTATATTAGGCGGACTCACCCCACCTTGTAAAGGACTGATGTTGCTCCACTTCTCCAATAAGCAATAATCTCTCTCTCTCTCTCTCTCTCTCTCTCTCTCTCTCTCTCTCTCTCTCTCTCTCTTCTAAATTATCAGTGTTCTTCGACCCCGAGGTCGCCCTATCATTTTATTGTTTCTTGATCTGTTCTTCAAACATTTTGCTCAAACTTAGTCATATAAAGCCTTACTTGCTTGTATATTTATCTGTTATTGCCTTCCCAACTACCCTCGATAAGATTACCCTCGATAGGCCCGAGGTAGGCTTGAGGTCTGGTCCCGAGGTATTTATTGTCTTGTCCTAAGCTCGGAATCGCCCCTTACTGGTTCGATTATCGTTTTGGGTAGCTCGATCTTTATTATTTTACTTCACGTTTAGCATTACTCACCCTCTCAAACTAGCTCGGGAATAGATCACGTATTTTTAGAATCCCATTTTACAAATTTAATTGTTGTTACCATTTTCACGGTAAACAACTTTGCAAGAAATTGCATCTGCGGTTAGTTTGGCGCTTCTGCGGTTGCGCATCTGCGCTTGGAAGACCGCATCTGTGGTGACAGAAGTTATTTGATTTATCGCTTCTGCGATAGGGTGGACGCTTATGCGGAGACGCACCTGCGAGGATTCTTCCGCAGGTGCGGTCAACAGGCATTAGACCTGGACATTTTAGGCATTTCACATGTTCTCAACCCCAAACCATTTAATACCCGACTTAGCTCATTTGTAAAAGATCTTTGGCTTATTTTCAGTTCCTAGAACAAGGTGGAAACTAGGGTTTTGCACACACACTTGGGTTTTGAAGATTTCAAGCTTGTGGTTAAGGATTTCTTACCCATTTATGTTTATTTCTTCATTTCCTTGCTTTGTATTGAATATTTAAGTGTATAGTATTTGTTTCCAACACTTGAATCTTGTGTATGGAAATATTCATAATTAAAGTGTGGATTAAATACCTTGTTGTGCTTATGTATTGAATGATTTTCATTTATTTATGAAGTGAGTTGTTGTTTCTTTAATTATTCTTGTTCATTAATGTTTCCAAAGGGATTAGCTAACCCTAGGACTCGCCCATTTACTCCGAATTAATTTTGGAAAAGATAATTTGGGGTTGGGAAAGATTAATTAACAAGAACTTGAGGCGTTAACCCTCATTTTATAGATTCTACCTAGGGATAGGATTGAACTACTTGTAGCCATATCCGGGGGTGCATAATCTCTTAATTGTTTTAGGGATAATTCAATTAGGAAGTCTTGTTAGTCTTTGGAAGAAGCTAATATAGAATTATTACCCGTGGCTAATTAACATAAACTCGCTCATAGTTGTAAAATCATGAAATACATTGGATCGTTACTTGAGCGTAATTCCCAAAGCAACCATACTTGTAGCCATTGATCGTTTTACTTGCTTTCTAGGTTAGTTTACATTTCCGCAATTAGGTAGAAATATTTTCTCAAATCAAATCTAAGTGTTTGGCATTGCGCGATAAGTGATAATTCTCTTACATTCTTAATCGCCTATATATTGTTCTCTGTGGGATTCGACCCCGACTCATAGTTGGGTAGATTATATTGCATGCGACCGTGTCCATTTACTTTTTGGTAGTGGATTTGGACGTCACCAAATTACCTTCCAAAACTCTAACTACAAAGAAAAAAGAGAGGCGGTATAATGATACTTACGTTGTAGGATCGTTCTGATGTTATCGCTTCTCGATTTCGTACCCGGGATGTTAGTATTCTTTGAAACCCTTTAGAGAGCTCAAGGATAGGTTTTTATGGTGTTATCTGGTCGGGATATATGTAAAAGTGAAGAGAGAGACGAGCTAAAACCTATATATATACTTTTGAAAAGTCAAAGAGGTGCTAGCTCGGCACCCTCGCATTGGCCCATCTTCCGACGCTTATATCTTTTTATCCGGATGTCGTATGAATGAACGGTTAAGTAGGTTGAAACAAAATTCCAAGACCTTCAATTCAGTATATAATATGTCCCAAAAAGACCTCATAAAGCACACGAGATTTATTTCTCAAAAAGCTCTGTTACAAGGCAAATCCTTAGTCAGTTTTTCCGCAACTTAAATCTGATTTTTTCCAAACTTTATATTTTCCATCGAGACATCATATATAGTCATATTAGGACTATAAACTCATTTAAAACATAATTAAAAAGTCTCATATTCATTATACGTCACCTTGGGACGCACAGGGTGTAACAATCTTCCCCCCTTAGAAACATTCGTCCTCGAATGTTAAACTCCCAGAGATCTATAGAAATTTTGGCAGAGTCTCCTCTGTAATGGTACCACTACCAACCTGTCAGATAGAAAACCCAACAATACAAAGCCACACAGGGCCACAATCATCAATAACACTAATGGCCTTACACGACCAACGACAATAACTAACATATGGATCAAGTACCATATGCGTACCTAAGGCTGTGATATCTCAGTCTGATCCTCCTCCGGAAGCGGAAACAAGTAAGGATACCTAGACTTCATGTATTCTTCAGCTTCCCAAGTCATCTCCTCCACATTAATGTTCCTCCAAAGTACTTTAACCGAAGATACGTCCTTAGTTCTCAATCTTCGAACCTGTCTATCAAGTATAGCAATGGGAACTTCCTCATATGATAGCTGCTCTATGACCTGAACATCGTCAATTGGAATGACTCTAGAAGGATCTTCGATACACTTCCACAGCATAGACACATGAAAAACTGGATGTACTGACTCCAAGTTGGAAGGTAAGTCTAACTCCTATGCTACCTAGCCTACTCTGCGTATGATCTTATACAGTCCAATGTACCGAGGGCTAAGCTTTCCTTTCTTAGCAAATCTCATAGCGCCTTCCATCGGTGATAGCTTTAGGAATACCCAGTCATCTACCTGAAACTCCAAGTCTCGTCGTCGATTATCTGCATAGGACTTCTGACGACTCTGAGCTGCTAATAGCCTTTCCCGTATAAGCTTAATCTTCTCAACTTCTTGTTGTACCAACTATGGTCCTACTAACTTAGTTTCCCCAACCTCGAACCATCCAATAGGTGACCTACACCTCCGTCTGTAAAGAGCTTCGTATGGAGCCATCTGAATGCTGGAATTATACCTATTATTATATGCGAACTCAATAAGTGGAAGATGATCATCCTAGATACCCCTGAAGTCTAAAACAAAAGCCCGTAGCATATCCTCCAGTGTCTGAATAGTACGCTCAGCCTGACCGTCTGTCTGGGGATGAAATGCTGTACTACGACTTACTTGAGTCCCCAAACCTTTTTGGAAGGACCACTAGAAATTAGCTGTAAACTGAGAACCTCTATCTGAGATAATAGATATAGGGACACCATGAAGTCATATTATCTCCTTAATCTAAAGCCTTGCATAATCCTCTACTGAATACGTAGTCCTGACAGGCAGAAAATAGGCTGATTTTGTGAGTCTATCAACAATAACCCATATAGAATCAAACTTACGCTGGGTAAGAGGTAAGCCTATGATGAAATCCATATTAATTACTTCCCATTTCCAAGTCGGAATCTCTATAGCCTGCAATAATCCATCGGGTTTCTGATGCTCAATCTTAACCTGCTGACAATTAGGGCACTGAGCAACAAACTCTGCTATATCCTTCTTCGTTTCGTCCCACCAGTATATTTCTATGATATCATGATACATTTTTGTCGCTCCTGGAAGAACAGAATAACGAGAATAGTGAGTTTCTCCCATAACCTGCTGGCGCAGCCCTACCACATTAAGAACCCATAATCGACCTCGATATTTGAGGACTCCATCTCCTGTAATCTCAAATGGTGTCTTCTCCTAATGAGGGGTTGTATCTCTATAATGAGCTAGCACAGGATCCTCGTACTGGCGTTCCTTCATTTCAGTTACTAAAGAGGATGTTGTCGTGTTCTATTTAGTAACTCCGGTATCACCTGAATCTAGTAATCGAACTCTAAGATTAGCTAGCTGATGAATATCATGGGCTATCTCACACTTCTTTAGATGTAAATATGATAGGCTACCCATAGATCTACGACAGAGGGCCTCAGCTACTACATTCGCCTTCCCTTGATGGTATAAAAGTCTTTCAGTAGCTCCAATCATAGCCTCTGACGTAAATTCAATTTCTTTTGCTTGAAGACACACTGAAGGCTCTTATGATCCGTATAGATATCAACATGAATACCATACAAATAGTGCCTCCACATCTTTAGTGCATGAATCACCGCGGCTAACACTAAATCGTGGGTCGGGTAATTCTTCTCGTGATTTCTTCGCCGTCTAGAAGCATAAGCTACAACCTTACCGTGTTGCATCAGTACACAACCCAATCCAATGCCCGAAGCGTCACAATAGATAGCATAACCATCAGTACCCTTTGGGAGTGTTAGAACCGGTGCTGAAGTCAATCTGTCCTTTAATGCCTGGAAACTCCTCTCACAAGCATCAGTCCACTGAAACTTAGTTGCCTTTTGAGTCAACGTTGTCAATGGTGCTGAAAGAGAAGAAAAACCCTCTACAAATCTCCTGTAATAACCTGCCAAACACAGGAAGCTACGAACCTCCGTCAATGTCGTGGGTCTAGGCCAAGTCTTCACTGCCTCAATATTCTGTGTATCAACACGGATACCCTCATCTGAAATGATATGTCCAAGGAAAGCTACAGAGTTCAACCATAATTCACATTAGAGAATTTTGCGTACAACTTCCTTTCTTGTAGAACTCTGAGCACAGTACGCAAATGATCTGCATGCTTAGCCTCTGAATGAGAATAAACCAAAATATCATCTATAAATACAATCATGAACAGATCTAGAAAGGGTTTGAGCACACGGTTCATCAAGTCCATGAATACTACTGGGGCATTGGTCAAACCGAACGATATAACACGAAACTCAAAGTGCCCGTATCTGGTCCTGAATGTTGTCTTGGGAATATCTTTCTCTCTAGCCCTTACCTGATGGTACCCCAACCTCAAGTCTATCTTCGAGAAATACCTGGCACCTTGCAACTGATTAAATAAATCATCAATCCTCGGGAGCGGGTAATTATTCTTGATTGTCACCTTATTCAACTGTTTGTAATCAATACACATCCGCAAGGAACCATCTTTCTTTCTCACAAATAACACAGGTGCTCCCCACTGTGATGTACTGGGTCTAATAAAGCCTTTTTCAAGCAAATTCCTCAGTTGTTCTTTCAGCTCTCTCAGCTATGCAGGTGCTATTCTATAAATATCAGCTGAGTATCTGGTAATGTGTCAATGGCAAACTCAATCTCCCGCTCTAGCGGAAGGCCTAGAAGCTCATCGAGAAAAACATCGGGAAACTCATTAACCACCAGGATAGATTGAAGGGTCGGTGACTCTGCTTTCACGTCCTGTGCCCGAACTAAGTGATAAATATAGCCCTTTCTAATCATCTTCCTTGACTTGAGATGGGAAATAAACCTACCTCTTGGCGATGTAGTGTTACCTTTCCACTCTAGAACTGGCTCCCTTGGAAACTGAAATCGAACCATCTTTGATCTACAATCAACGTTAGCATAGCAAGAAGCCAACTAATCCATACCTATTATAACATCAAATTCTACCATATCTAGCTCAATCGGGTCTGTTACTGTAGAACAAGTAAGAACTACTACTATACAATCTCTATATACCCGTCTAGCTATCACTGGATCCCCAGCAGGTATAGACACCTCAAAAGGTTTAATCTACTCAGGTTCTATCCCAAACTTGCTAGCAACCAACAGAGTGACATACGATAAGGTGGAACCTGGATCAATCAATGCATATACATCATATGAGGAAACTGATAGTATACCTGTAACAACATCAGGTGACGACTTCTGATCTTGTCAACCCGCTAATGCATAAACACGGTTTTGAGGACCACTCGAGCTAGATGCTCCACTTTTGCCTCTACCACAGCCGGCTGGGGCCTATGAACCTTGCCCAGGGGGGCGTACTGATGATGACGAACCAGCTACAGATCCTTCTGGCTGAACATACCTACACCACCTCTCATCGAACAATCTCTCATAACGTTGCCTGGATAACCACAAGTATAACAAACACCCAACCCTACGAGGCACTTCCCAGCATGCTGCTTACCACACTAAGCACATCGTTGAAAGGGTGGCCTCATCTGACTTGACTCACCCCTATTCTGAGAACTAGAGGCCCTGGAACTCTGACTGGGCCCTGGATAGGTGGAACGATCAAATCTCCTACTGGCAAACTAAGAGGGCGCACTAGTCGATGGCTGGGCTGGATACCTCGGGTAGTGCTATCTCTAACCACCTCAAAACTCACCAAAAGGACCTGAAGATTTCTCTCTCTTACTCTGGCCACTATTATGCTCAAGATCGGCCCTTTGCTTCTGCTTACGCTCCTCTACACCCTAAGCGTATGCCTGAATACGAGAAATATCAATGCTTGGATAAAGTGAGACCGACATATAGTCATTAAGCAGGTGCGGCTCCAACCCCATCACGAATTGGTGAACCCGATCCTCCATCTTAGCTACAATAGTGGGAGCATACCTAGCCAAAGAATCAAACTGAAGGATGTACTCCCGAACACTCATATTACACTGTCGAAGGGTCAAGAACCTATCAACTCTGGCCTGTCTAAGCTCTGGTGGCAAATAATGATGAAGAAAAGCCTCTGTAAACTCCTGCCATATTGTTGGAAGGGCATCCTCACCTCTGGACAACTCCCAATACTCGTACCAATTAATTGCAAGATCCCGAAGTCTATAGGAAGCTAGCTCAACTGACTCAGTCGCAGTGGCCTTCATTACCCTTAAAGTCCTCTGCTTCCTATCGATAAATACCTGAGGGTCCTCGTTTGGATCTGCTCCAGTGAATATCGGAGGGTCTAAATTAATGAAATCACAAACCCTCGCACTGATGGCCATATCTACATGACCAATACCTACCTCCTGGCGCCGAGCCTGTACAGCCACTAATAGAGTCAATAGCTGAATAGCATCTCTCATCTCTTGACCTGATGCATCTGGCTGAGGAGTTGGGGATACTGGAGCGTGTGCTGGAGCTGGTGCCCATCAGATCTCCTCTGGAGAGGGCAGGGTATGTAAAGTCTGATATGGAGTCTCACTATATGACTCTCCCCGAGCCCTGGTAACTCGTGGCGCTAGACTTGTAGTCTCATCAGCTGCAGACTTGCCTTTCTGGGTGGCTGTAGCCTTCTTGGGTATCGCTGAAAACATAACATATCATTAGGAAAATGAATCCTCATATCGCATGATCTAAGATAAGAAGTGAGGATAACATCCTATATGTCCTGCAGCCTCATGTTTATAAGTGTGCTGCACAACACACTCATAAACAAGACTCTACTAGACACAGTCTGTAGACAACCCTAGGATGGAATTGCTCTGATACTACTTTTGTCACGACCCAAACCGATGGGGTGTTACGAGTGCCCGAGTTCTACCTATCGAACACGTCTAAGCATACGTCTAAGATATAAACATGAAATAAGTGTAGGTCATGCATAACGTCTTCCAATAAACTGCTGATTCATGTGAATAACATATGCGGAAAATATGCCCAAAAGACATATATACATATATATACGGAATACGGTAAGCAAGCCTACAAGGACACATACTATCTAACTATACATGACTGTCTACAGACCTCTAACAGAGTATACACTGTATAAAAGATGGGACTAGGCCCCGTCATACCCATATGTATACAAAAGTATCGTACCAAAACTAAATAGCAGCTCCGGATCAAATGGAGCACACCAACTCTCGCTGAGCAAGGATCCTAAGAAGGGGGACCGTCAGTATGTCTACCTGCACCTGCAAACATGAAACGTAGGCCCCTAGGAAATAAGGGCATCAGTACGAATAATGTACCGAGTATGTAAGGCATAAATGGGTGCAATGCATACTGAAGTAAGTCAATAAGATCTCTCGAAATGTCATGAGACCCATGAACAGACGATATGACAGTAGGACATATGGGGAATCTAGAACATAGGCAACCCTAGTACTTCTAAGAATAGAATCATTCGTGCTTGCGCGTTTCATTGTATCATATGGATCATTCCAAAATGAAAGGAGGGATAGCCTTAACATACCTCAAGTCGTCCATGCAACTCCACAACAACCTTATGATAACTAGCGCGCCAAATCTATAACAAAGAAATACATGTACAACTTAGATGGCACTAGTATATTATGTATCTCAAACGATACCTCGATTCTAAAATAAAACGGGCAGCATTTCCCCTGATTTTACTGCTCCCTCAAGCCTACTATAGGCGAGATACAAATACAATACAATCAGCAACACAAAACCAACCTAATTACAATTCGGGACCTTCAACACAACAAAAACCCCAAATATACCATAACACACCCAATAAACAAGTTATCAATTAGCCTGAAACTGCAACGACGAGCGACCAACCTACTACCCTACCACATGTGGCATTTCTCCACGCCTTTTTATCCTTCCAAACTCCATAAATCAGCATAAAAATAGGCCAACAAAAATGGATTAAAAATAGTCCACTAAAAGTGGAAAAAAATCGGACTCACGGCTTCCAACCACCGTCCCGTGAGTTCTAACTATTAGGAAACTAGTTTATCAACCTTCCTTGATATTTAAACACTTAAATATAGAAATTAGACATTTGTTAATTATGAAGTACCTTACAAAACTCGAACGACAAAGAAAAAAGAGAGGCGGTATAATGATACTTACGTTGTAGGGATCGTTCTGATGTTATCACTTCTCGATTTCGTACCCGGGATGTTATTATTCTTTGAAACCCTTTAGAGAGATCAAGGATAGGTTTTTATGGTGTCTGGTCGGGCTCTATGTAAAAGTGAAGAGAGAGACGAGCTAAAACCTATATATAAACTTTTGAAGAGTCAAAGAGGTGCTAGCTTGGCACCCTTGCATTGGACCATCTTCCGACGCTTATATCTTTTTATCCGGATGTCGTATGAATGAAAGGTTAAGTGCGTTGGAAACTAAATTCCAAGACCTTCAATTTGGTATATAATATGTAGCAAAAAGACCTCATATAGCACACGAAATTTATTTCTCAAAATGCTCAATTACAAGGCAAATCCTTAGTCGGTTTTTCCGCAACTTAAATTCGATTTTTCCCAAACTTTATAATTTCTATCCAAACATCATATATAGTCATATTATGACTTTAAACTCATTTAAATAATGATTAACAAGTCACATATTCATTATACGTCACTTTGGGACGCACATAGTGTAACACTTAAGTTGAAAAGGTTGATCGTATGTTGACTTATGTGTAAACGACTCCGGAATGGAGTTTTGTTGGCTCTGTTAGCGCTGTTGGGTGATTTTGGACATAGAAGCATGTCCAGATTTTGATTTGGAGGTCTATAGTTTAATTAGGCTTGAAATGGCGAAAATTTGAAATTTAGAAGTTTTGACAGAGAGTGGACTTTGTGGTTACCGGGCTCGGATTGGAGTACCGGGAGTTGGAGTAGGTTCGCGGTGTTATTTTCGACTTGTGTATAAATTTGTGATCATTCGGATGTGACTTGATAGGTTTCGGCATCATTTGTAGAAGTTTAAATTTCCTTAGTTTCGATAGGCTTGAATTCGGGTGCGATTCCTGTTTTTGATATTGTCTCCCTGCTTGCGATTGTGAACGCTACTGCCTCCCCAAGCTCTGCGATGATGAACAAACATAGCGGCCATCAAATTTCCTTCTGCGATTGCGACTGCCTTGTCGCGATCGCAAAGAAGTAAACTAGACATCAAAAATCAGCAATTTCAAACATGGTGAAATGGTTTGAAACCTATCCGAAACACACCCGAGGCCCTGGGATGCTGTCTAATCACACCAACCAATTCCAAAATATAACATGAACCTACCCAAGGCCTCAAATCACACAAAACATCATCAAAATCGTGAATCGTACATCAATTCAAGCCTAAGGAACTAATCCAAACTTCCAAATTCAAAACTTACGTCGAACATGCCTAACCACCTCGAAATAACCTCAAATTTTGCATGCAAGTTCCAAATGTCATAACAGACCTATTCCGACTCCTAGAACCAAAATCCGAACCCGATATCATCAAAGTCAACTCTCGGTCAAACCTATCAACCTTCTAAACCTTCAACTTTTAAACTTTTTCCAAATAAAACAAAATCAATCTAGGGACCTCCAAATCAAATACAAACATACGTCTAATTTCTAAATCACCATACGAAGCTATTGGAATCATGAAAACTCTATTCCGGGATCGTCTATATAAAAGTTAAACTTCGATCAACTTTTACAGCTTAAGCTTCCAACCGTGGGACTAAGTGTCCCAATTCACTCTAAAACCTCCCCGAAATCAAACAAACCATCCCGGCAAGTCACGTAATCATGAATACACATATGTAAATCATAAAATAGAGGATGCAAGGCAAAAATACTCAAAATGACCGGCCGAATCGTTATAATATACCTTCTAGATAGGAAGTAGGACATCTTATTTGTAGTTAGTACTTTTTTCAATAGATTTACGCTCCACTTTCCTTGAGGATTACTGTAACGATCCAACCGATCGTTTTGAGCATTTGCATTCCGTTCAGTTTTTGAAGTTTTGAGTAGCTTGATATGATGTATTATGACTTGTGTGAATCTTCGGTTTGGTTTTTAGGTGATTCGGGATTGATTCGGAAGAATAATTCTCAACTAGGAAGCTTTAAATTAGAAGAGTTGACCAAGTTTGGATTTGAGTATTTGACCTAGAATCGGAGTTTTGATGATTCCATTAGATACAGATGGTGATTTTGGACTTGGGCGTATGCCCGGATTCGCATTTGGATATTTCTCGAAGGTTTCAGCACTATTTGGCGAAAGTTGAAAATTTAAAGGTTTGGAATGTACATAATTTGACTGAGAGTTAACTTTGATGATATCGGGTTCGAATTATTATTTTGGGAGTTGGAATAGGTTTTTTATGTTATTTGGAACTTGTGTGCAAAATTTGAGGTCATTCCGACTTGATTTGATATGGTTTGGCACGAGCTTTGGAAGTTAAAAGTTCATTAAGCTTGATTTGAGGTGCAATTCGTTGTTTTGATGTTGTTATGTGTGATTTGAGGCCTGGAGTAGGCTTGTGTTACGTTTAGAGACTTGTTGGTATTTTCGGACGATGTCCTGAAGGGCTCTGGTGTGTTTTGGATTGATTTCGGACCATTATTCTCCATGTTCATGTTGTTGGTTTCTGTTGTTCCTGGTGTCCTCGATTGTGAAGGACAGGCCGCGATTGCGTAGAGTATGTTGGAGCTGATTACATATCCTTCTTTGCTTTCGCGACGTGTGGGGTGCGTTAGCGAAGGCTATTGGTTTCCGGGTGTTTTATGCATCGCGTTCGCGACATGGAGTACGCGCCCGCGAAGAGTTGTCTGGCATCATGTTCGCGAGGTCTTAGACCCGAACGCGGAAGTTAATCTGTGGGCTGTATGATTTGTGCTTCGCGAACGTAAGGCGTATTCCGCATTCGTGAAGGGTACCCCTAGAGCAGTGTATAAGTACTCTATTTCGAAGGCTTTGCTCATTTTGAGCTGGGGAGCTCGGATTTGGGCCATTTTGGAGGCGATTTTCACCACATGGATTGGGGTAGGTGTTTTCTACTCGGTTTTGATTATATTTCATTAATCTATCTTCGGTTTTGGAATTTGGATTATGAATTCTAAAGATAAATTGGGATTTTTATCTAAACTTTCCTAAAGTGAATTTTTGAGTTTTGAACATCGACTCGAAGTTGGATTTGAGTGAAATTAGTATTGTTGGACTCGTAGTTGAATGTGTTGTCAGCTTTTGTCTGGTTTCGAGGTGCGAGCTCGTGTTTGACTTTTTGGTTGACTTTGATTAAATGAGTAAAGATTCGACCTTTATCATTGGGAATATCCTTAGGCATTGATTGATATTTTTGAGTTGATTTTTGATAGTTTCGAGCTGTTCAGAGGTTGATTCGAGCGGGATGGCATTTCTAGAGTATTGTTTTGTGTGCTCGGTATTGGATTTGGGATGTTAGAGGTTAGTAACATATTTAAACTTAGATTTGAGGGTAAATATCCCTGAGAACTATGATAATTGAGATGGGTTGGGGGTGACGCACGTGCTAGGTGAGGGGCACGAGTGCGTGCACCGAGGTATTCATGATACGGGTAGCTCTTAGGCTATTATTTACCTTGTTTTGCTACCATGCTTCTTTGATATCATGTTTTATCCATGTATATGACTATGTGTGATATTATTCATGCTAGAAATCATGCCTAGGCTACCTATTAAAATATTTGAGCTATGATAGGGCTATTTTTCCCATGTTGAGATAATTGCCTTAGCCGTAGTCATAGTATACAATCATGATAGTTACATCCGCATGCTATATCTCAGTCTTTTTGCACCGTAGATGTGCTATCTCACATGTTATTGGTGTCCTTGTACGTGACACGAGTTTGAACTATATTTGAGACATATTGTGTTATTCCATATTGTATAATTGGATAGTATTTTGTGAGATGTTTGCATATTGAGACTTGAGCGGATTGTTGATTGATGTGGGCCATTGAGACGTATTGATATGGATATTTGGATCGTGTTGCACACTGCAACCGTTATATTAATAATGAGGTGACGCGTATGCTAGGCCCCATATTGGGCTAAGCTGTGCTTATTTGAGGCTATGTGTGCACCAGGTGCCACTATTGGGTTAAGTGATTATGATTAGCATTTGGGTAGGATCCGCCCCCCTGGAGTCTGACATTCCAGCAGTGGGTGCAAGCACAGTATTATATACACGTGCTCGATGATGGGCAGTTATGCCAGGCACCCGTATAGTGCTAAGTGTGATTATTTTGATGGATCCACAATGTTATCATTTGGGCATTTGAGCCAGGCACCTGGAGTGTACTACGATTCTGTGTACCTAATGTTTTTACTGTAACACGGATTTCTTGACATGTATTCTTGGCATGTAGGCATAGAGATGTACCATTCTCATGCTTGATTGTGACGTGACATTTGATTACTTGACATGTTTCCTTAGGCTAGGCAGTGATATGATAGTTGGTAATTTGGCATGTATATTTGACACGTAGGCATAGAGATGCATTTTCCTCATGCTAACTGGTAAATAAAAAGCCTTACTTGATGTTGAAAAATTGGGAAAAACACAGTTCTCTTTGATATACTCATGTTTAATTGAATTCAGTGGCAAGATTTAGGGTGGGATTGTTATACTTGAAAGACATGTCTACTTTTCCGTATCTGTGAACGAGTTGGGCATTACATCACCTGAGTTATATACCGTTACTGTCTTTATGATACTGTTATCAACTATTATTGGCTATTGAAGTTGGACTCCGACTATGTTCCGAGCTTGTCACTGCTTTCAACCTAAGGTTAGGTTTGTTACTTATTAAGTACATGGGTCGGTTGTTCTCATACTACACTTCTGTACCTTGTGTGCAGATTTTGGAGCTGATGTTACGGGAACTGGCATTAAAGATGTATCTACGTTCCAGTTATAACTGCCTCTTGTTCATGGTAGATTTAAATTTGTAAATCTGTTTATGTATATTTCGAACCGATGATGTATTTATTTTGTTACAGCTTTGTAAATTCTAAGTCATAGAATCTCATCTGTACTACCAATCCTTGGGATGTTGTATGGAAAGCTTAGGTATTTTATCTATTGACTCTAGTTATCCTAATTGAGTTGTGTTGAATATCATTTGGCTTACCTAGCAGGTTAGGTTAGGTGTCATTACGACTAACTGTATTTTGGGTGATGACAATTACATACATTGAATGTTCATTCTAACAATTTTTTAGTTGTATAAACGGCTTGCTTATCAAAATAATGAAAAAATGCTTTACTTATATGAGATGCAAGATTTTATTACGTAAAAGAATACAAGATACCTTTTATTTTGGCTACCTGTAACGACCCGGCCGGTCGTTTTGAGAATTTAAGCTCCGTCGACAGCATAAGGTCTTGAACAGCTTCATAATATGTGTATCAACTGGCATGCATGGTTGAAGTCAGTTAACGGATGATTCAGAGTCAAATTGGAAGAAGGAAACTAGTTTTGGAAGTTTAAACGGTGAGAATTTGACCAGAATTGGATTTTTGAGTAAACGGCCCCGGAATGGGTTTTGGGTGATCTCAACAGCTTGACTTAGGCGTGCATCCGGATTCGGATTTGGACGTCCGTAGGGTAATTTGAGGCGTTTCGGCGAAAGTTGGAAAAGTTGAAGTTTGGAAAATGGAGAAGTTTGACCCAAAGATGACTTTTATGATATCGGGGTCGGAATGCGATTCCGAGAGTTAGAACAGCTACGTTATGTCATTTTGGACTTGTCTATAAAATTTGGCGTCATTCCGGGTTGATTTGATCGGTTTCGGCACAAGTTTTCGAAGTTAGAATATTTGGAAGTTCATAGCTCGATTCGTGGTGTGATTCGTCGTTTCGGCGTTGTTTGATATGATTTTAGACCTCGAGTAAGTCTGTGTTAGGTTATATGACTTGTTTGTGTGTGTAGACGGGGTCCCGGGGGCCTCGGGTGTGTTGCGGGTTGTATTGAGCTCTTATTTGATGTTTCAACGTCGTTTCTTTGGGAATAAAGGGTACCACATTAAGCAAATGAGCCCCAAATTAAGTTTTTATAGAACCATTAGATCCGTATCATAATTACGGAGCCATATAAAAAAGAATCATCGAATTTGGACATCGTATGAGGAAGTTATGCTCATTTTTGTGTCAGAAAAAACCGTTGCTTCTGGTATGGTCGCAATTGCGAACTGGGCGTCGCAATTGCGAACTTTTTGTTGCGAATGTGACCTTTTCCAGCCCTTCCTTGTTCGCAATTGCGAAGGCTTTCTTCTCTTTTGCGAGGGTGCGTAATTGCGAACCCTGGATTTCAAATGCGACACCTGCAGCTTGTTTTCAGCTGTGTAACTCAAGTTTTCGCTCATTTTTCATATTCTTTGAACCCTAACTCCGAGAGTGGGCAATTTTGAGAGAAGATTTTCATACCAAATCATTGGGTAAGTGTCTCTAATCAATTTCAAACTATATATTGCGATTATATCTTAGATATAACATTAAATTCATGAGAATCTAAAGAAAAATTTGGGGGGAAATTGTGAAAACTTTCAAAAATGTAAAATGATGATTTGAGGGACCAAATGGTGTCGGAATTAGATAACTTTTGTATGGGTGAACTCGTATCAGAATGGGAATTCAGTTTTTGTAAATTTTGTCGGGTTCCGAAGTGCGGGCTCGGGTAGTTGACTTTTGTTGACTTTTTACAAATTGTATAAGAACCGTAGTTTTGTTAATTGAAATTGTTTTCTCTTGCATTGTTTGATGTATTCAAGTCGTTTTTGGCTAGATTGAGCCGAGCGTTGATGAATTGGTAAAGGAAAAGCTAAATTGAGTATTGAATTGGCTGGATTGAGGTAAGTATCTTGCCTAACCTCGTGCGGGGGACTTCCCCCTAGAATTTGAGTCTTCTATGTTGATTGTAGTCCGTGTACGCGAGGTGACGAGTGCGTGTTCGGACTTATTTGTGGAAAGTTGGCCTTTTAGAGTTCTTAGGTCCTTGTATTCACTGAGCATGAAGTTGTTCTTGATAAATTGAGCTTCCATTTACTAGTTTCACCTCTTCATACTTTAATTGGAATTAATTGCTTTACGATTCATTCTTATTGCCTATTTGACTCTTATTTTGCTTAATTCAAGATTTTTACCTATTCTATTGTCATGCTATCTTTCATAACTGCTTGTCTTTATTGGAACCCATTATTATCTCTCCTGTAATTGTTTAGTCTTAATTGAGGTTATGATTATCTTCCCGCTTCTCATCCTTAATTGAAATTGTTGTATAATCTTCGTAATTTGCCCAACCTTAAAAGAAGTTTAGGTATCCTATATTTAGTTGACATTTCCTTATTTGGAATTATTTGATTCGTGTTAGCTTCCTTGTTGTTGAACTACATATTGTGGGATCGTTGCTTCACATTATTTTCTCACTTGTTGAGTTGTTCTTATTACGCTTAGTATTCTCTATTGTGGTTATTCCTTGTGATCTAGTTTTACCGTCTCCTTGTGATCGAAAGTTCTTGAGTTTATTTACTTGTCATGTTCTTGTATATATTATCATTGTTGCTATGGTACTTGTTGTGGTGAGCACGAGGTTTTTGCCATGCGGTTTGTTGATATCGTGATGCACGAGGTTTCTGCCGTGCGGTTATTGTTATGGGGTTGCACGAGGTTTCTGCCGTGCTATTGCTACTATTGACATATTGCACATGCGGCGCGACAAGGCGGGATATGTGTCAGGGATTGATTGTGATGGTTTGTGATGGCCTGGGGGCTTTCTTGCTGTTTGATATTGTGTTGTGGTATGCTTACCTGTATTAGCTTTATCTCGTGGAAGTTGTGAGAAAACATCTTACGTGTCGTCCGTTCTTTTCCTTATGCGTATTAGCTGGTAGGAACTATGTTAAAGCACTTGCACAAGCATACACGTAGTTGAACACTCCCATTGGATATGAAGTTCTCCTGATATTGCTTAGTATAGAAGTACACCCTCGTCTACTTGTCATATATGTGAGAGTAGCTCTAGTTAGTAAGTGAGTTATCAGTGTGACCATGAGTTGTGATGGGGGCACAAGATGCCAAGTGTTAGGGTTCAGGTATTGGGACCCGTGAGCTGTAAGTTGTCCGAGGTTCGGTATTTCGTGGAGTCTGTTGGCTAAGAATTGATGTGAACACTATCGTGTGTTTTGAGTTATTGCTTACCTTTACTGTATTTGTGATTTAGGTTTTGGGTTTATGATTTCGCTCGCTCTTCTATGTCATTATTATGGTATTTCCGCTGTTACTTGCTGTTTTTCTTCCTTTACTGTGATTGTTGTATTGTTAGCCATAGTGTGTAGTCTTTATATGTATACATCATGTTCCGTTGTTCCTATGCTTATATTTGTACAGTTTATTAGACCGGTAGGTTTCTTGAGAGTTCCTCGTCACTACTCCACCGAGGTTAGTCTTGATACTTATTGGGCACCGCTGTGGTGTGCTCATGCTACTCTTCTGTACATTTTTGTTGTGCAGATCCAGGTGTCGATCGTTAGTAACTGTGCGGTCCATTGCTGAGGAGACTCAAGGTAAACCTGCTGCTGCATTCGCAGGCTTCGGAGTCACCTTTTTACTTGTATTCAACTGTTTTCACTCCTTTCCGAACTGTTTATATAGAAGTGGTAGCTAACTCTGTAAAGCTTATGACTTGTACTACCAGGTTTTGAGAATATGCTCATAGTATAAAGGATTCATTCTAGAAGAAAATTTTAAGATGTTACTTATTATTGTTGTTCTTCTGTAAATATTAGGCTTAACCTAGTCCTTAGGACTAGGTGCCGTCACGAAATCTAACGGAGGGGAAATTGGGTCGTGACAAGTTGGTATCAGAGTTCTAGGTTCATAGGTGCTACGAGTCATAAGCGAGTTTAGTACTCTTGCGGATCGGTACGGAGACATCTGTACTTATCTTCGAGAGGCTATGAAACTATTAGGACAATCTCACTTCTTTCATTCCTATCGTGCGAGTTTATTGATCTCGGTGTATGAACTATCATTCCATTCTCTCACAGATGGTGAGGACACGTGCTGCAGTTACCGATGACACTGCTCCCAGAGCAAGGTTCGTTGGAGGCAGAGATAGAGGCCGACGAGGAGTACGTGCCACAGCTAGAGCACCTACCAGAGCAGCTGTTGAGGAGCGCCAGTAGCTCTAGTTGGGGGGCAGGTACCGGAGGCACCTGCTATTACCCCCGGACTTCAAGAGACCTTAGCACAGTTCTTGAGCATGTTTGGTACATTGGATCAGGCGGGGTTGATTCCCGCTGCACCGGCTACCTCATAGACCGAGGGAGGGACTCAGACTCCCGCCGCCCACACTCCAGAGCAGCAAGTTCATGTTGGTCAGGTTCCAGGCGTCAGGGTGGCGCAGCCTGTGGTTCCAGCTCAGCTCGTAGTCAGGGCAACAACATCTGAAGAAGAGTAGCTTAGGCTTGAGAGGTACAAGAAGTACGACCCTCCTACATTCAGTGGTTTGGCTTCAGAGAGTGCACAGGGTTTTCTAGAGGAGTGCCATCGCATTCACCGCACCATGGGTATTGTTGAGTCGAGTGGGGTTGCTTTTACTACGTTCCAGCTTAGGGGAGCGGCTTATCAGTGGTGGCGGGCATATGAGTTGGGTAGCCCGGCCGAGTCAGTTTCACTTACATGGGTTCAGTTTTCAGAGATGTTCATGAGAGAATTCGTACCTCAGTCCCTCCAGGATGCATGGCGCGCGAAGTTTGAGCAGCTGCGCCAGGGCACCATGTCAGTACTAGAGTACGCCGTCAGATTTAGTGATTTTGCCAGACATGCACCGACCTTGGTTTCTACGGTTCGGGAGAGGGTCCGTCGGTTGATTGAGGGACTCCATCCCAGTATCAGGACTAGCATGGCCCGGGAGTTGGAGATAGATATTTCGTATCAGCAGATCGTGAGTATTGCTAGGAGGGTGGAGGGCATACTGGCTTGAGAGAGAGAGGAGAGAGAGGTCAGGCGAGGCCAGGAGAGAGAGGACAGGCAGGGCCATGAGAGAGAGTGCGGATGAGATCATGAGAGTGAGTTTGGGGAGGCGAGGAGGCCTCGTAGACTGGGGAGACCTGCTGGTCCTTATTTTGGAGGCAGGGTGCGATATGGTAGAGGTCTTGTGGGTCAGCCAGTTCAGTTCGCGCTTCAGGCTTCGCGTAGTGATTCAAGTGTTCATGGGTCTCAGAGTACCCGTACCGCACAGTCCCACAACCACGTCAGCAGCGAGGTTGCTTCGAGTGTGGAGATATTAGCCATATGGTGAGATATTTTCCCAGACTTTGGACCGATGTGTCACAGCGAGGTATTCAGGCGAGTAGAGGGCACCCAAGAGGGGGAGGCCTGGCCCGTTGATGTGCTTCATATAGTAGGCTTAAGGCCGCTACGCCAGATGATGTCATTTCAGGTATGATTTTGAATTGTTATAGAGGAGCGTCATCCGTAGCTCATTGCAGTTCTGCTTATCGGGGCGAGTTTCCCTATTTGTTGCCCCACTTATGGGCGCGTTTCATGATTAGCACTTCGTTTATTTGTTGCCCATTTGGGAGGATTTATGAGTGATAGCCCGTGTCTATCGTCTGTTTAATTCATTGTTGAGAGTTATGAGACTAGTAGTAAATTCCTGTTGTCCTTTTTCGGTAGGCTTGATGTGATTTATGAGTATTTTTGGCTACAAGTCGTGATGTTTATGCTCCATCAGTGTGGGAGCCAACACTTGTTGTAAATTGTGGCAGAATTGATTTAGCGAGAGGATCCAATTGGTTTGATGTATATCCTACTTGTGATTCAGAGTTAAGGGCGAGACCCTCATGATTTCATGTGATTTGATGTGTTGAGACCGGGCTGTGTACAGCGGTGGGAGTTATATCAGTGTGAGATCCTCGTGATTCTTTTATATGCTTTAATTCTTTCTTGTTAGATTGTTTTGTAGATTAGTATTGATAGAAAAATTTGTGCTTGTCGGGCTTGTTTAATAGTTCCCTTATGTGTTTTCCCTTTCCATATTCAGTCATTTTCGTTATGTGCTTCTTGAGTTTTAGCTTGTGGGGTGTGTACCCGTTGGTATTAGCTGTGATTTGGTGATTCAGGTGTTTAGTTATGTGGCTTTTGTGGTTATTGTATCATCGCTAGTGTTGTGGAAGTTTGAAACGGGTCCCTATTGAATATGAGGCTTATGGCCGGTGCTGAATTTGGTTTCGAGCGAATATTGTGATCAACAATGTTACTGTGGGCCTATGTGCGATGTGTCATGTTGTAAGGTTGTACTATATGGGTGTTGGCACGAATTGATGTAGCTGGTTGAGACTGATACCGGGTATGAATTTAGAATCGGGTCTTTGGAAATGGATGGAAGGTGAGAATTCTGGCTCTAAGGCTTATTGGTATTGATAAAAAGGATAAATTTCAGTCGAGATGATGTCGTCAGGTTTATGTGGATTGGTGTGACGTGGGATCACCCGCGGTGTATGTTGGAAGTGTGCATTCAGCAACTTGAGGACTTCGAGGCGAATCTTGGCACGTTCGGGGACGAACGTTGGTTTTAAGAGGGGAAGGATGTAACGACCTGGCCGATCGTTTTGAGAATTTAAGCTCCGTTCGGTAGCATAAGGTCTTGAACAGCTTCATAATATGTGTATCCACTTGCGTGCATGGTTGAATTTAGTTAACGGATGATTCAGAGTCAAATTGGAAGAAGGAAACTAGTTTAGGTAGTTTAAATGGTGAGAATTTGACCGGAATTGGACTTTGAGTAAACGGCCCCGGAATGGGTTTTGGGTGATCTCAACAGCTTCGTATGGTGATTTTGGACTTTGGAGGTCCGTAGGGTAATTTGAGGTGTTTCGGCGAAAGATGGAAAAGTTGAAGTTTAGAAAATAGAGAAGTTTGACCCATAGTTGACTTCTGTGATATCGGGGTCGGAATGTGATTCTGAGAGTTGGAACAGCTCCGTTATGTCATTTTGGACTTGTCTGCAAAATTTGTTGTCATTCCAGGTTGATTTGACCGGTTTCAGCACAAGTTTTCGAAGTTGGAAGATTTGGAAGTTCATAGCTCGATTCGTGGTATGATTCGTCATTTCGGCGTTGTTTGATATGATTTGAGACCTCGAGCGAGTCCGTATGAGGTTATATGACTTGTTTGTGTGTGTAGACGGGGTCCCGGGGGCCTTGGGTGTGTTTCAGGTTGTATTGCGCTCTTATTTGATGTTTCAACGTCGTTTCTTTTGGAATAAAGGGTACCACATTAAGCAAATGAGCTCTAAATTCAGTTTTTTATTGAACCATTAGATCCGTATCGTAATTACAGAGCCATAGCAAAAAGAATCATCGAATTTGAACATCGTATGACGAAGTTATGCTCATTTTTGTGTCGGAAAAAACTGCTGCTTCTGGTATGGTCGCAATTGCAAACATATCCATCGCAATTGCGATGCCCAGTTCGCAATTGCGAACTTTTTGTCGCAAATGCGACCTTTTCCAGCCCTTCCTTGTTCGCAATTGTGAAGGCTTTCTTCGCTTTTGCGAGGGTTCGTAATTGCGAACCCTGGATCGCAAATGCGACATCTGCAGCTTGTTTTCAGCAGTGTAACTCGAGTTTTTGCTCGTTTTTCATATTCTTTGAACCCTAACTCCGAGAGTGGGCAATATTGAGAGAAGATTTTCATGCCAAATCATTGGGTAAGTGTCTCTAATCAATTTTCAACTATATATTGTGATTATATCTTAGATTTAACATCAACTTCATGAGAATCTAAAGGAAAATTTGGGGAAAAATTGTGAAATTTTTCAAAAATGTAAAATGATGATTTGAGGGACAAATGGTGTCGGAATTAGATAATTTTCATATGGGTGAACTCGTATCGGAATGGGGATTTAGTTTTTGAAAATTTTATCGGGTTCCGAGGTGCGGGCTCAGGGAGTTAACTTTTGTTGACTTTTTACAAATTGTATAAGAATCATAGTTTTGTTAATTGAAATTGTTTTCTCTTGCATTGTTTGATGTATTCAAGTCGTTTTTGGCTAGATTGAGCCGAGCGTTGATGAATTGGTAAAGGAAAAGCTAAATTGAGTATTGAATTGGCCGGATTGAGGTAAGTATCTAGCCTAACCTCGTGTGGGGGACTTCCCCTTAGGATTTGAGTCTTCTATGTTGATTGTAGTTCGTGTACGCAAGGTGACGAGTGCGTGTTCGAACTTATTTGTGGAAAGTTGGCCTTTTAGAGTTCTTAGGTCCTTGTATTCACTGAGTATGAAGTTGTTCTTGATATGATTGAGCTTCTATTTACTAGTTTCACCTCTACATGCTTTAATTGGAATTAATTGCTTTATGATTCATTCTTATTGCCTATTTGACTCTTATTTTGCTTAATTGAAGATTTTTACCTCTTCTATTGTCATGCTATCTTCCATAACTGCTTGTCTTTATTGGAAACCATTATCTCTTCTGTAATTATTTAGTCTTAATTGAGGTTATGATTATCTTCCCGCTGCTCATCCTTAATTGAAATTGTTGTATATTCTTCGTAATTTGTCCTACCTTAAAAGAAGTTTAGGTATCCTATATTTAGTTGACATTTCCTTATTTGGAATTATTCGATTCGTGTTAGCTTCCTTGTTGTTGAACTACATATTGTGGGATCGTTGCTTCACATTATTTTCTCCCTTGTTGAGCTTTTCTTATTACGCTTAGTATTCTCTATTGTGGTTATCCCTTGTGAGCTAGTTTTACCGTCTCCTTGTGATCGAAAGTTCTTGATTTGATTTACTTGTCGTGTTCTTGTATATAGTGTCATTGTTGTTGTGGTACTTGTTGTGGTGGAGAACGAGGTTTCTGCCGTGTGGTTGTTGATATTGTGATGCACGAGGTTTCTGTCGTGCGGTTATTTTTATGGGGTTGCACGAGGTTCTGCCGTGCTATTGCTACTATTGACATATTGCACATGTGGCGAGACAAGGCGGGATATGTGTCTATATATATATATATATATATATATATATATATATATATATATATATATATATATATATATATATATATATATATATATATATGTGGGTTGCGCATGTGGCGAGACAAGGTGGGAACATTATGATGCACGTGTGGCGAAACAAGGCGGGCACTTATTATGTTATTATTTGCACACGTGGCGACATAAGGTGGGCTATATCAAGGATTGATTGTGATGATTTGTGATGGCCTGGGGGCATTCTTCCTGTTTGATATGGTGTTGTGGTATGCTTACCTGTATGAGTTTTATCTCGTGGAAGTTGTGAGAAAATATCTTACATGTCGTCCGTTCTTTTCCTTATGCTTATTAGATGGTAGGAACTATGTTAAAGCACTTGCACAAGCATACACGTAGTTGAACACCCCCATTGGATATGAAGTTCTCCTGATATTGCTGAGTGTAGATGTACACCCTCGTCTACTTGTCATATATGTGAGAGTAGCTCTAGTTAGTAAGTGAGTTATCAGCGTGACCATGAGTTTTGATGGGGGCACAGGATGCCAAGTGTTAGGGTTCAGGTATTGGGACCTGTGAGCTGTAAGTTGTCCGAGGTTCGGTATTTCGTGGAGTCTGTTGGCTAAGACTTGATGTGAACACTGTCGTGTGTTCTGAGTTATTGGTTACCTTTACTGTATTTGTGATTTAGATTTTGGGTTTGTGATTTCGCTCGCTCTTCTATGTCTTTATTATGGTATTTCCGCTGTTACTTGCTGTTTTTCTTCCCTTACTATGATTGTTGTATTGTTAGCCATAGTGTGTAGTCTTTATATGTATACATCATGTTCCGTTGTTCCTATGCTTATATTTGTACAGTTTATTAGACCGGTAGGTTTCTTGAGAGTTCCTCGTCACTACTCCACCGAGGTTAGTCTTGATACTTATTGGGCACCGCTGTGGTGTGCTCATGCTACTCTTCTGTACATTTTTGTTGTGCAGATCCAGGTGTCGATCGTTAGTAACTGTGCGGTCCATTGCTGAGGAGACTCAAGGTAAACCTGCTGCTGCATTCGCAGGCTTCGGAGTCACCTTTTTACTTGTATTCAACTGTTTTCACTCCTTTCCGAACTGTTTATATAGAAGTGGTAGCTAACTCTGTAAAGCTTATGACTTGTACTACCAGGTTTTGAGAATATGCTCATAGTATAAAGGATTCATTCTAGAAGAAAATTTTAAGATGTTACTTATTATTGTTGTTCTTCTGTAAATATTAGGCTTAACCTAGTCCTTAGGACTAGGTGCCGTCACGAAATCTAACGGAGGGGAAATTGGGTCGTGACACTACCGCTCAACCATTTACGTCTCCTTACCTAACTCTGTGTCGGGTATGTAAAAAATAGTTGTTTCAGTTTAACACGAGAATTCATACAATTAGATGAACAACTATATCTAAAATAGTAAACTACTAATAAGATTTTATTAATTTGCATAAAGTGACTAGGATCCAAAATTCACAAAATGCTGATATAAAAACAATTAGCTTTTCTCTAATAATATTTTACACTTCTGGCACTATAACATTACCTCAAACGGTCATACATATCACTGGATTGACGAGAGTTTCTTTTGAATTTTAGCTTTTTAGTTAACAATTGAGACTAATAAATTATAATATTTCCCCTTTTTTTAACTATCTTAAGTGATTTCGAAATATCTTTTCAACCAGAACTTAAATAGAGGTTAATAAAATATACAATGCTAATAATCTTTTTTTTTTTTTTACAATAAAAGGAAAACTACACTTAATGGTCGTCTAGTAGGGTGTATAAGAACAGTAATGAATAGGTTATATTAATAATGTTGGAATTAATGATGCTGAATTTAATTATATTGGAATTAATTATGTTGGGATTATTCCATATCTACTGTTTGGAATAGTGTATTAAAGGTTTTAAAAGGGCAGTTCTATCTTTATACATGCTTATTTATGTATGAAATATTATGGTATTGCTAATGTCATGGTTTGCTATGTATAAGAATAGTATTGAATATGGTATGTAACTAATACAAATATTAGTTTTACATAGATTGAAAAATACTGCCAAACAAAGGATTATAATATTAAAACTAAAACATGTACTCCCTAATACATCCACACCAAATGGACCCTTAAAGATTAAGCATAATGTTATTGGGCCCGTGCTCAGCACAAGCTATCCTTAACTGGTTACTTTTCCCTTATTAATAAGGGACATTTTGAGGAACTTGGGATAGTCAGGGGCATTTTGGGAAGGCCACAAATATTGTGGCCTAAGCCATGTGTTAACCCTATTTTGACGCGTTCCCTTACACTACTCATAAACTCTCTACATCAACATGTTTCCTCCTGTTATTCCTCCAAATTTTCATAGCTGCTCAACTCCTCTTCCAATTTCCTTTGTCTCTTTCAGTCCTCTCTCTTCCTATACAGTTTATTCGCGTCGGTTGTACAGTTACCAGGTGAGTTTTGCTTTCTTATTTTTTTGATTTTTGAAATAGCTGTTGTGTAGAAATTGTTTAGATTGGGTAAAAATGGGAATACTCTTATACTTAGTTAACTTGCCTGGCCAAAATCCGACTTGTGTCATTCGGTTACTCTCAAGAGTTGGGGATGATATTTGGTAACATATTCTATTGTTTTGGTGGATAAAAATTTGACTTTACAATGCCAGTGTATATGAGTTACATCATTCTTTGAATTGAAAATTAAGAGCTGAAATGAGTGAATGATGAAAGTGTGCATTTAATGTTGCCAAAAACCTTCTGCTGAGTACTGACTGCAGCATAATCACTCAATTTGTATTCAATACAACACGTTACAATGCAATCAAATCATCGATAGTAGACTCCACCACTTGGCTCAAAGCCATAGATAAAATACTCGATAACTCACAATGCCCATAATCTATTACTGCCATAATACCGCAATGCGATTCAAATAAATCTTTCATAAGCTCATGTAACACAAACCATATAATACCTCAAATCATCTGTTAAGCTCGTTCATCCTCGTAAAGGTCAGGTCAACTTTCTCAACCAATCCAAACTCAAATTGCAACACCTATACCCACTGGTAGAAAGGAAAGCCTCCACACAACATCATAAGGATCACACATCTATAGATTGCCCCGTAGATGATAACCCACCGGCTTAGCCTCAAACTGACATCTCTCTATACCTTTCACAGCCACAACTACTACGCAATCACTCAATCTTCTTGAGTCTGAACTCATCAACAAGACATGAAAACCTACTTCATTCCACAAATGGAATAACACGAAAGAATCCCTCAAAAACCTTCATAACTCAAGACTGTATGACACATCCACAGAAATCAAGCGTCCAATAGTCCTTTTCACATTTCAAGCAAACTCTTCCCGTCATATTCGAACTATTTGAATACATATCGCAGTCACATCCTACTCATCAGCCATCTAACCACTCATCGAGCCACCAGTCCCACTCATAGGGACACCACTGGACATAGAAGTCCAAAAGCACATGCTCACACAACTGAAACTACTGAGCCTAAGCTGCGGTCCAACCGGGCCTCAAGTCCTCCAAACTAGCCCATCACCAAAACACAGAAAACACATCTCGCACCTCATCCATGGAATCCACAAGCCGTCAGTGTACAGCTGATACCGAGTGCTTACATGTGCATAAGAGTGAGTGGAAGAAATTCAAAGAGATACGCTTCAAGCTGAATCAATGCCGCATGATAAGAAAATAAAGATGGGAAGTTTATCCTAAATGCCCTGTAGCTTCTCGAAGATAGGTATGGACGTCATCAAACTGATCCGTAAGACTCTACTAGGCACTTGCTCATGACTCATAGAACCTATGAACCTAGAGCTCTGATACCAACTTGTCACGAACCAAAATTCAACTAGTCGTGATGGCATTTAACCTAACCCGCTAGGTAAGCCAATTAATAATAAACCACAATATAATGATAATGATAAGAGTAAAAAATTGAAATAAATGAATTTTATAAAATTTCCCAAGGACTGGTAGTACAAATCATGATCTTATAAGACTTAGAGTTTACAAAGTTGGTATAAATAAATACATCATTTGTTCGAAATGTACATAAACAGATTTATAAATCTAAAGCGTTCAAGAACAAGAGGCAGCTATAACTGGAACACAGGTACATCTTTAATGCCAGCTCCCACGTACAATAACATCACCTCTAAAATATGCATGCAAGGTGTAGAAGTGTAGTATGAGTACAACTGACCCATGTACTTAATAAGCAACAAACCTAACCATAGGTTGAAAGCGATAACGAGCTTGGACAATGGTCAGAGTCCAACACCAATAGCCAAGAACAACTCGTAACGATATAATAAAAGCAGCACAAGTAATAACTCAAAGATATGATGCTCAACTCGTTCACAGTTACAGAAAAATAGGCATGCATTTCAGGTATAACAGTAAAACCCCAAATCATTCACCGAAACCACTAAAGTATGAATATATCAGGAAATTGTGATTTTTCCCAAAAACTTTCGATAACAAATAAGATATTTCATTCTCAAATATAATGAGAAAAGTACATCTCTATGCCTACATGTCAATGTGCATGTGAAGTCATAAATATGACAAAATTGTGTAGCATGAGGAAATGCATCTCTATGCCTGTATGTCAAGTATGCATGTCAAATGCAATGCATCACAGGGATGAACCAATGTACTCACGCTCTCAGAGTACTCAATCTCACTGTCTCGCACTCCCACTCAGCACGCTCAATCACTCAGCACACTCAGTCACTCAACATTGTATGGTACTTGCGCTCACTGCTGGTATGTCAGACTCCAGAAGGGTGGATCCTGCCCAAGCGCTAATATAAAGCCAATATGGTCTGCTGCGGCGTACAACCCGATCCCATCATTAATAATAAAGCCTATAAGGCCTATTGCGGCATGCAGCCCAATCCATATAATAATAATAATAATAATAATAATAATAATAATAATAATAATAATATATAAAGCCAATATGGCCTGCTGCGACATGCAGGTTTATCCTATCTATCTATCTATATATATATATATATATATATATATATATATATATATATATATATATATATGGCGTACAATCCGATCCCATCAATATCACTCAATCCGGCCGTGAGGCCCCAATTCAGTCATCAATCTCTCAGGCTCGCAAATCTCGTGCCAATCAGCCAAAATAATGATAACATAATTTCTAACATGATTCATAGCTCATATAATCAAACAAGTAGGTAAAACATGGAGGTAACAGGATATAACAGCAAAACAAGTCCGATCATAGTCTAATAGTCGACTAAAATCATGATTTCCTCGATGCACGCCCACACACTCGTCATCTAGCATATGCGTCACCTTAATAAATCTCTTATAATAAAGTTCCCAGGGTTATATACCCTCAAATCCAAGTTTAGATATGTTGCTTACCTCGAACAAGCCAAATCTAATACCGAGCAAGCCAAAAAATACTCTAGAAACTCCATCCTGCACGTGTTGACCTCCGTACGGCTAGAAACTAGCCAAAAACAACTCAAGAACATCAAATAATGCCAAAGGAAACAAACCCCATCAATGAAAGTCAAATTTTTAATCAAAAGCCCAAACTCAACAAAAAAGTCAAACCCGGGCCAGCACCTCAAAACTCGTCAAACCTAACAAAATCCGACAACCCATTCAATTACGAGTCCAACAATACTAGTTTCACTCAAATCCGACTCTGAATCGATGTTCAAAACTAAAAAATTCACTTTATGAAATTTTAGACAAAACTCCCCGAATTCCCTTTGAAATTCACAATCCAAATGCCAAAAACGAAGATAGATTCATGAAACATAATCAAATACCCCAATCCACGTGCTAAAAATCGCCTCCAAAATCGCCCAAATCCGAGCTAACAACTAAATTTTTTTTAAAATGACCAAAATCCTCGGTTTATAACTTCAACCCCGCAATTTTTGCCTTTTGAACAAATCTCGCTTCTTTGACATCACATGTGCGGCTCAGCCTTCGCTTCTGCGAAAATGCCCTAACTCAGCATCCACTGCTTCTGCGATCATCACTTCGCTTCTACGGTCGCGCTTCTTCACATATAGAAGTGCACCTGCGGTCACGCAGATGCGCTCATGCACCCGCGCCTGAGACCTTTGCGCCCAGCATTCCAGTTCCGCTTTTGCGATGACCCCTCCACTTCTGTGGACTCGTATCTGCGCCAAATCTTCCACAGATGCGGAAACACCAGCACCAGCATTTCTTCAGCAATGCAACATGAGACAAAAATGATACGAACCACGTCCGAAACTCACCCGAGCCCCTCGAGACCCCGTCCGAATATACCAAAACCTTCCAAAATATAAAATGGACCTACTCGGGGCCTCAAATCACGCATATCAACATCAAAACCATGAATTGCACCACAAATCGAACTTAATGAACTTTTGAACTTTCAAGTTCCAAAACTCATGCCGAAACATATCAAATCAACCCGAAATGAACTCAAAGTCTGCACACAAGTCCCAAATGAAATAACTAAGCTATTTCAATTTTTGAAACTACAATTCGAACCTGATATCATCAAAGTCAGCTCCAGGTCAAACTTATGAACATTCCAAACCTTCAAATTTTCAGCTTTCGCCAAATAGTGCCGAAACCTTCTTGAATTATCCAAATGCAAATCCGGGAATATGCCCAAGTCCAAAATCACCATCCGGACCTAACAGAACCATCAAAACTCTGATTCAAGGTCAAATACTCAAAAGTCAAACTTGGTCTACTCTTCCAACTTAAAGCTTCTGAATTGAGGATCAGTCTTTCAAATCAATTCTGAATCAGCTGAAAACCAAACTAACGATTCACACGAGTCATAATACATCATACGAAGATACTCAAGACTTTAAATAGTTGAACAAAATGCAAATTCTAAAAACGACCGGTCGGATCGTTATAGTAATATCTAGATTGCTCTTTGTAGTTAGTCGTAGCTTTACTTCTTTTAGCTTTGATTTTGGACATGGTGTAAACATTGGATCCTATTTTGTTTAGGATTATATATATAGTAGCCACTAAGCACGCTGCCTAGTGGTATATTTGCTTTCAAAAAAACTTATTCGGAACCTCCTGGACACAAACCAAATGTTCGTTTCAATCATAAAACATGCTACGGACCTGCTTGCGTAGTCAAAATACCAAATAGAGGTCATCTTAATATGGTATTGACCATGGTCAAATTCTAAATCCTTAACTTAACTAGTCTCTCAATCAATGATTCAAAACACACCCGAGCCTCTCGAGACCCCATCTAGTCATACCAACAAGTACAAATCCATTACCCGAACTTATCCAAACCCTTAAAACACCCACGGGAACATCACAAAAAGAATCGAGGCTCAAACCGAATGTAATTTCACTTAGGTTGTTAAATCTTCATTCCTCCTTCAAAAGAGTGTCTGAATCACACTCACACACTTCCGATTACTTCCAAACTTTGCACATAAGTTCAATTCAACTATATAGACCTATCCAAAGTCTTGGAATACCAATTGGAGTCCAATAACATCAAAGTCAACTCATGGTCAAACTTATGAACTCTTAAGTTCTTCAAATCGCCAACTTTCGAGAAATAGAGTCAAATTCTTCTAGGAACCTTCAAATTCGAATGTACGTACAAGTCCAAAATTATCATAGAACCTATCAAAATAATAAAAACCCAATTCCGTTTCTTTTTATTCAAAAATTAAACCTTGGTCAAATCTTCCAACTTAAAGCATCCAAATCGTGAGTCATTCTTCCAATTCAATCTCGAAAACTAAAACCGACCATACACGCAAGTCATAATACATCATATGAAGCTACTCAAAGTCTCAAACCACCAAACAGAATGCTAAAGCTCAAAACGAACGGTCGAGTCATTACATTAGTAATTCTGTGAAGTTCATGTACTCAGTGACTCCAGTTCTAAGAGGTGCTAGATGGTTGTTGGTTTTAATTGTGTTATACATTACTGAGTTTTATCCTTTATTTATGATTTAATGGTTCTTTATGGCCAATATTTGTTCCCTTATTTCCGTTAAGTGTTAGCTTATCTAGCAAGCAGTGTTAGGCGTCATCACGACTCCTAGGTTGTGAATTTGAGTCGTGGCATATACCTCCTCATATACATAGTATATGTAAAATAATTGTAGTTTTAAAAGAAAATTCTCATTGAGATATAGTCTCAACTTACCTCGGTTCAAGTAAATAACCTTTCACTAGCTTTGCCATATTTGAAACCTACCAAATGACTCTAATCTTTTCAGAAGAACACTCAACTATGTCAAACAAGGCAATTTGACCTAATTTTATAATTTAAGCTTGATCAAAGTCAATCAAAAAAGTCTACTTCGAGTTCCCGTGGTCAATCTTCGAAATCAAAATCAAAGCCGGTTACTCATAAACCCACAAGTCCAAATCTATACTTAACTTTTAATTTAAAATCAATCATGATGTTCGAATCATCAATTAGGTGATTTTAGAGTTTATGTCAAAATTACTCAATTCACCCTTCAAATTTTAGATGTTGAACCTAAAGGCAAATCCATGATATAAACTCAAAGTTGTGCTTAAATCACGTATCCCCACGCTTGTACATGGAATCCTTGCTCAAAACACCACAAAGTCGAGCTGCAAGTCCTTAAATTTGTGAAGAATGAAATAAATCATAAAATAAGTCTATTCATATGGAGTTGAAAATTGGCCTTGCGCGATGGAGGTGCGGCGTACTCCTAAAACACACGCTGACCTTGTGCAAAGGAGGTGCGACGTACGTCCAAAGCATAAGATTGCTCTGTGTAATGGAGGTGCGACGCATGCATCAGAGCACTCAACTGAAATTTTTGCAATTTTACCATCTTCTATCAAATGCACAAAAACTAACCCAAACCCCTCGAAACCCAACCAAACCACATCAAACAAGTCCCAATAAATCATAAAAACCTGTAAAAAAAATTTAAAATACAAAATGGAGCACACATATTTAAAATGAGAGGCTGGGTTGTTATTGATGAATCCTAGATGGACTATTATGATGATGAGAATTTAACTATAACTTCGACTGATCTTTATTTTATTTTTTCCTCAATGCAAAATATCTTATTCAATTCGAATCATTACTGTTAGTTCAACTATAAATTTTACGATGCATTGTTTCTCAGATTCCTATATTATTTCAGAACCAATGCTAGTTCGGTTCGAAACTTCATACAAGATCAAGCAAACCTTTCCTCTAACCTATTCTATAGAAAATTAAAAGTTAGAAGGCACTTTCTTTGAATGTTGTTTTCTCCAAGATTTTGCAAAGTCTTAAAGACAAAAAGAAAGTTACATTTCTTTGCTTAAATCAAACAAAGAAGTTACTGAATTGAATAAATCAAAACCAAAAGGAGAATAATTAAACCATATCGAATTTAATCAGTTATGATAATGGTTTAGCATTTTAAGAAATCGAATACCAAAAATAACGAATTGAAATTCTAAAAATTGTACCAAACCAACCAATGAACACTCTTATCTAACATACTACCATAAGTTAAACAGAACCGACAAAGTAAAAATATTTACATTGCAAGGTTATATAACTAAATCCTTTTATTTTTTTCCTTATCTTCTATACTGTCACGACCCAAACTTAGCATGTCGTGATGGCGCCTAACATGGTACTAGGCAAGCTGACACCTCAAACATTCCCAACACTTTTAAATGAGAAATGAACTAAAAAAGGTTTAAACAATTAAAGCTCTCATAAACTGGATGGATGTTCAAAACTCAATACGGAAATTCCAAAAACCAAGGTGTCACTGAGTACATGTGCGTCTATACAACACAAGTCTGAACTGTCTATGAAAGACTGAAACTAAATACATAAAGCACAAAGATAGAGAAGGAGAGTGAAGGTCTGTGGACGCCCGGCAGCTAGCTCAAAATCCCTGAATGACTAAGCTGCTCCGATAATCAGTACCCACCTTGTCCGGAAACCTGGATCTGCACACGAAGTGCAGGGTGTAGCGTGAGTACAACCAACTCAATAATTAACAAGTCTAATATGTGGTCTGAAAGAAGTGACGAGCTCAAAAAATATAGTAGAAATACTGAGTTAAACAATACAGAATAGTAGACATGCTTTTAGGTTGAACAGCTAAGTTCAACACAGGTAAAATAGGCCATGTGTGACTGATAAGAAGAGTGTGACATCTCTAAATCTACATGCAAAGGTGAATACCGTATGTGATGCAACACAGTGAAATCCCAAGTACTCATGCTCTCAGAGCACTCAATCTGCCCGACTCAATTCTTGCTCGCCATGCTCAGTCACTCAACAATGTATGATACCTACTGCGACGTGCAGCCCGATCCACATATAGCCATAAGG
>NW_017670731.1:73472-112395 GCF_001879085.1 Nicotiana attenuata | reverse complement strand
ACACACACACACACACACACACACACACACGTATATATATATATATATATATATATATATATATATAGAGAGAGAGAGAGAGAGAGAGAGAGAGATCGGGTTGCACGCCGCAAAAAGCCTTTTGGCTATATCTATGTGGATTTGGTTGCATGGCCCATAGATACGATAACAGAGACTGAGATATGACTCGTAATGATGAATCTGACTGAGTACGCAACTGCAATTAAACATATAATTCAACAGCAAGGAAAGACCATTGTGGGTCGCAATAGTACCAGCATAGAGCCTAGACATGATTTCTAGCATGAATCATAGCTCAAGAGCTCTAACACATAGAGTACAACAACAATGTTCAGCTAAATGGCTATGCAGTTCCATGGAGTCGACTAAATCACAATCTCTACGATGCACCTAGCAAGCACGTCACCTCAACATAAATTGCATAGCACGAAATTCAGGGTTTCATACCCACAGAACCAAGATTAGAAGTGTTACTTACCTCAAATCGTGCAAATCTCTACTCCAACACGCCCTTGCCTCGCGAAACAATCTCCGAATGCCTCGAAGCTAGCCACAAACAATTTGATACAATCAACACAAGCTAAAAGAATCAATTCCATATGAAATTACCAAGTTCTTAGTTAAAAGTCAAAAGTCCACTCAAAATCGACCCCCGGACCCACGTCTCAGAATCTGGTAAAAGATACTAAATTCGAACACCCATTCAACCACGAGTCCACCCATACCAAAATTACTTATATCCGATACCAAAATCTCGATCAAATCTCCAAAATTCGGCCTAAGAACTTTCCTCCATTTTTCTCCAATTTTCCAACGGAAATCACTAATTAAATGATGAAATAAAAGACATAAAGATGGAATTTAACCAAAATTAAGTAGGAATCACTTACCTCAATCACTCTATTGAAAAATTCTCCAAGAATCACCTCCAACCGAGTTCCCAAAATCAAATTTGTGATATGAACTCAAACCCTCATTTTGAAATATTTAAGTTTTTTCCCTGATATCCCTTCTACGCGATTGCGGGAAAATCTTCGCGATTGCGAAGCACAAGCTCCCTTGCCCCCATAAACACCTCTACGCGACAGCACCCAAACGCACGTGAATGTGAAGCATAGGCTTCCCAGGCCTACGCATTTGCGGATGACCCACGCGTTCGCATAGCACAACGCACGTGAACCCAACTGCCTTACTTCCTCTTCGTGAATGCGTCCTTGACCACGCATTCGCGTTTCACTAATTCCCCACCCTAGGCGATCGCATACCATGACTGGCGATCGCATTGAACAAAATACACAGCTGCTCTAATTAGCCTACGCGATCGCAGGCCTTCCCACGCGATCGCGTATAAGGAAACCAGATAAGTGCACCAGAAAATTCCAGCAATTTTCCAAGTCCAAATATTGATGCGATAACCCTCCAAAACTCACCCGAGGGCCCCGAGACCTCAACCAAACATGCCAACAAGTCCCAAAATATCATACGAAGTTAGTCGAGCCTTCAATTCATCTCAAACAATGCTAAAATCACGAATCGCGCTTCGATTCAAGCCTAAGGAACTTATGAACGCCCAATTTCTACATTCAATGTCGAAACCTATCAAATCATGTCCGATTGAACTCAAATTTTGCACACAAGTCATAAATTACAAAATGAACCTACTCCTACTCCCGGAACACCAATCCGAGTCCGGTAACCACAAAGTCCAGTCTCGGTCAGACTTCTAAATTTTCAACTTTTGCCATTTCAAGCCTACATTCACCACGGACCTCCAAATAACTATTCGGACACACTGCTAAATCCAAAATCACCCAACAGAGCTAACAGAACCAACAAAACTCCATTTCAGAGTCATCTACACATAAGTCAACATCCAGTCAACCTTTTTAACTTAAGTTTCCAACCTTGAGACTAAGTGTCTCAACTCATTCTGAAACCTCTCCAGTCCCGAACAAACTACCCCGGTAAGTCACATAGCAGTATAAAACATAAAATGAGCAGTAAATGGGAGAACGGTGCTACAACTCTCAAAATGACCAGCCGGGTCGTTACAACCTCCCACTCTTAAACAAACATTCTTCCTCGAACGGGTCTAGAAACGTACCTGGAGTCTCAAATAGACGCGGATATCGGCTCCGCATCGCCCGCTTGGTCTCCCAGGTAGCCTCCTTAACTGGCTGACCTCTCCCCTGCACCTTCACTAAAGCTATGTCATTGGACCTCAACTTTCGAACATGCCGACCCAAATAGCCACCGCTCCACATCATAAGTCAAATCACCATCTAACTGAACCGTGCTGAAATCTAAAACATGAGACGGATCGCCAACATACTTCTGGAGTATAGAAACATGAAATACTAGATGCACACTCGATAGACTAGGTGGCAAGGCAAGCTTGTAAGCCACCTCTCCAATCCTCTTAAGCACCTCAAACGGCCCAATATACCGATGGCTCAACTTGCCCTTCTTCCCGTACCTCATAACACCCTTCATGGGTGAAACCTTGAGCAGTATCTTCTCCCTAACCATGTATGCAACATCACGAGCCTTTCAATCAGCGTAACTCATCTATCTAGACCGCACCGTGCGAAGTCGATCCTGAATAAGTTTAACCTTGTCCAAAGCATCCTAAACAAAGTCAGTACCCAATAACCTAGCCTCACCCGTCTCAAACCATTCCACCGAAGACCGACATCGTCTCCCGTACAAATTCTCATATGGAGCCATCTGAATGTTCGATTGATAACTATTGTTGTAGGCAAACTCTGCGAGCAGCAGAAACTGATCCCAAGAACCCCCGAAATCTATGACACAAGTGCGTAGCATATGCTCCAAGATCTGGATAGTGCGCTCGGACTGTTCGTGCGTCTGTGGGTGAAATGTTGTGCTCAACTTAACCTGGGTGCCCAACTCTCGCTGCACGGCTCTCCAACACTGCAATGTAAACTGCGTGCCCCGATCTGAAATGATGGACACCGGCACACCATGAAGGCGAACAATCTCGCAGATGTAAATCTCAGCCAACCGCTCCGAAGAATAGGTAGTCCCGACTGGAATGAAGTGTGCGGAATTGGTCAGCCGATCCATAATCACCCAAATAGCATCAAACTTCCTCGAAGTATGTGGGAGCCTAAATACAAAATCCATGATGATACGCTCCCATTTCCACTCCTGAATCTCAAGCCTTTGAAGTAATCCGCCCGGTCTCTGATGCTCATACTTCACCTACTAAAAGTTTAGGCACCGAGCAACAAACCCACTATATCCTTCTTTATCCTCCACCAATAGTGGTTCCTCAAGTCCTGGTACATCTTCACAGCACCCAGGTGAATGGATACCGGGAACTGTAGGCCTCCTCAAGAATTAACTAACGTAACCCATCTACATTAGGCACATAAATCCGACCCTACATCCTCAATACCCCATCATCCCCAACAGTAACATCCTTGGCATCACCGTGCTGAACCGTGTCCTTAAGAACAAGCAAATTGGGATCATCATACTGGCGCTCTCTGATGCGATCATATAAGGAAGACTAAGAAACCACACAAGCTAGAACATGGCTAGGATCCAAAACATCTAATCTTATGAACTAGTTGGCCAAGGCCTAAACATAAATTGTAAGCGGTCTCTCACCAACAGGAATGAATGCAAGGCTGCCCATACTCGCCGCCTTTCTACTCAAAGCGTCGGCCACCACATTGGCCTTCCCGGGATGATACAGAATAGTAATATCATAGTCCTTTAGCAGCTTCAACCATCTCCGTGCCTCAAATTTAGATCCTTTTGTTTGAACAAGTGCTGGAGACTCCGATGATACATAAATACCTCACAAGACACACCGTAGAGATAATGCCTCCAAATCTTTAATGCATGAACAATGGCAGCCAACTCCAAATCGTGAACATGGTAGTTCTTCTCATGGGGCTTCAACTGACGCGAAGCATGAGCAATCACTCTACCCTCCTGAATCAAGACACACGCAGTACCAATCCGAGAAGCATCGCAATACACTATTTTAGAGCCTCAAGCTGAAGGCAAAACTAGAACTGGAGCTGTGGTCAAGGCAATATTGAGCTTCTAAAAGCTCTCCTCACACTCATTCAACCACCTGATAGGAACACCCTTCTGGGTCAATTTGGTCAAAGGCGATATAATAGATGAGAAACCCTCCACGAAGCAACGATAATAATCGGCCATGCCGAGAAAGCTCTGAATCTCAGTAGCTGAGGACGGCCTGGGCCAAATCTGAACCGCCTCTATCTTCTTTGGATCCACCTCAATACCCTCACTAGATACCATGTTCCCCAAGAACTCCATCGAACTAAGCCAAAACTCACACTTGGATAACTTGGCATAAAAATTCTCCTCCCTTAGTTGTTGTAATACAATCCTCAATTGCTAGGCATACTCCTCCTGGATACGGGAGTACACTAGGATATCATCAATGAATACTATGACAAACGAGTTGAGATATGGTTGAAATACACTATTCATTAAGTGCATGAATGCTGCTGGGGCGTTGGTCAGCCCAAAAGACATCACAAGGAACTCATAATGATAATAACGAGTCCTGAATGTTGTCTTTAGAATATATGAGTCCCGAAACTTCAACTGGTGATACCTAGACCTCAAATCAATCTTAGAGAACACCCTCGCTCCCCGAAGCTGGTCGGATAGATCATCAATGCGCGGCAAAGGATACTTGTTCATGACTGTAACTTTGTTCAACTGTATATAATCGATGCACATCCGCATAGTACCATCCTTCTGCTTCACAAATAGAACCGGTGCACCCCAAGGCGACACACTAGGCCTAATAAACCCCTTGTCAAGAAGTTCCTGAAGTTGCTCCTTCAATTCCTTCAACTCAGCTGGTTCCATATGATATGGAGGAATGGAAATGGGCTGAGTGCCCGGCACCAAGTCAATACCAAAGTCAATATCCCTATCAGGCAGCATGTCCGACAAGTCTGCAGGAAACACATCCGAAAAGTCTCGCACCACCGGAACATAATCAATAGCAAGGGTATCAGCATCCACATCCCTCACAAAGGCCAAATACGATAGACACCCCTTCTCAACCATCCGTTGGGCCTTCAAATAAGAAATCACCCTATTGAGAACATAATCTAAAGAACCTCTCCACTCGATCTTTGGCAAACCCGGCATCGCCAATGTCACGGTCTTAGCGTGACAATCAAGAATAGCATGACATGGAGATAACCAATCCATACCTAATATCACGTCGAAATCAATCGTACCAAGAAATAAGAGATCAAATCTAGCCTCCAATCCCCCAATAGTCACCACACATGACCGATATACATGGTCCACAATAATAGTATCGTCCACTGGCATAGATACATGAATAGAGAAAACTAAGAACTCACGGGGCATATCCAAATAATGAGCAAAGTACAATGATACATACGAATAAGTGGAACCAGGGTCAAATAATACAGAAGCATCCATGTGGCATACTGAGACAATACCTGTGATCATTGTGTCTGAAGCAACGACATTTGGCCTGGCAGGAATAGCATAGAATCGGGCCTGACTGCCACCTAACCGGCATCACCCTCATGGGAGACCCCTATCTGCCTGAGCCCGACCCCGAGCTGGCTGGGCAGGTGGTGAAGTAACTGGTGCTGAAGTCATAGTTTGTCCCCTCTGCTGAACTGGACCTCCCAAGAGGCGGGGACACTACCTCCTAATTGACCAAGCTCCCAACACTCGTAGCAACCCCAATTCGACGATGGTGGTGGGGACAGGATCGGCCCTCGAGAACCAAAATTCCCGCTAGAAGAGCCTGGTGCAGATATACCCTGAACTGAAAGAGCACGGGATGAACTTTGAGCTGGAAGAGCACTAAGAGATGACTGACCCGGACAGGCACTGTATGAACCATGGCTAGATGATGTACCACGATGAACAAGACGAGTCATCTGAGCGGGCTTATAAGGACGACCCCTGCTGTGGTACAACTATCCCCATAAGGAACACCACCGAAACCACCCAAACCACGAGGCATCTTGGCCTCCGTCTCCTCATGCTCCTGAATACGGACCATCTCCATCTGCCAAGCAATATCAACCACATCATCGAACGTAGTACCGGACACCCTCTCCCGAGTCAAAAGTAACCGCAATTGATAGGTGAGGCTATCAATGAACCTCCTAATCCTATCCTTATCAGTGGGACCCAGCCAAACTGCGTGACGAGCCAACTCTGAAAATCTCATCTCGTACTGGGTCACAGACATGCCATCCTGACGTAGCTGCACAAACTGTCTACAAAGCTCCTCCCTGCGTGACTGTGGCACGAACTTCTCCAAGAAGAGAACAGAGAAATCATACCATATAAGTGGTGCTGCGCCGACCGACCTACGCCTCTCATAAGCCTTCCACCATCCGAAGGCAGCCCTAGTAAACTAAAATGTAGTGAACGAGACCCCACTAGTCTCTAGAATACCCGTCGTGCGAAGAATTCGCTGGCACCTATCCAAGAAGTCCTGAGCATCCTCTGACTCAGCCTCACTAAATAATAGAGGCTGGAGCCTCCCAAAATCTCTCTAGTCTTCTCTGCTCATCATCAGTCATAAGGGGATCCACCTGGGCCTGAGCAATTGCAACCGGCTGGGTTGGTAGTATCCCCAGTGTCTGAAGTCCCTACATCACATGCTCTGGAGTACGGGCGGCGGGAGTCTGAGTACCTCCCCCAGCCTGAGAAGTGGTTGTTGTGGCCGGAGCTGAGACCACCTGAGCAAGGCCAACGCAAATGGTCGCCAAGTAATATTGTAGTGATTAGAGTATCATTCCCACGAAGACTTATGATTAACTTTTGATTGATTTAAACTCAAACACTTATCGATTCAAGAGATTTCTCACAAAATATGCAAGTGACTAATTTACTACCTAAAAAACTATCAAGCAATGAAATAATTAGAAATCAACCACAACACTTAAGCAATTTCGGATAACAATTAGTAGGAGAGTATATTCCAGGGTCATAGATTAGCTAACAATCATGTTGCGTTCTTGGCTTAAATTGGCTAATTGATTTATCTGGATTGTTGATTGACAGGGTTGATATTACTCATAAGAATCTGTCGAGTTCTTACTCAGCTATTCAAGCTAACTTAATGCCTATATGTCTATGAAATTAAGATTAACAAGAATGCATTTACACTTCCTGTATTTCAACCAAGCAAGTCAATTAGGTATATTTCTATCCTAATTGCGAATCTGTTCCCCAATGCCTCGGTTCAAGAACTTGCTCTATTTAATTCTATATGCAATCTAGAATTTCCACTTTCGAGTTCAACTCTAGATTCTTAGATAGTATTTCACTGTTAGCTACTTAACAAAATAATTAAGAACAGAACTAAGTAAACAACCCAATATGAAAAAATCAAACTCGTCAATTCAAACTTCAAACGTCAACATTCATGTAGCACCCATGACCCCAAAACAATAAGGTTCTTAGCCACTCGTGTTCGTACAATCATCAAAAATAATGTTTTCAAACATAAAATCAATGAATACTAGAAGAAGAATGGAAGAATTGATCAAATCCGTGCTCCCAAGTGTTTTGTACTTTTGTTTCTCTCTAAAAGTCACGTCTGATGTTCTTAACGTCGATACCACACAAGAGGGGGGGTGATTTGTATGGTACCCAATTTTCACTCTAGAAGAACCTGGTTCTTCTAGGTGTACTTACTACTACTGTTTGCGGAATAATAAGTGCATAAAATAAAGAACACAGAGATTTTTACGTGGAAAACACCTGGCTCAAAAGGTGAAAAAACCACGGCCTACTACTCAGTAGGATTTTCCCAAACTTCCACTAAAATCACTGAGCCAAAACAGCATTTACAAAACTCTTTGTAAACCTAAGGATTAACTCTAATCCCGTTGTCGCACACAGCCTCAACTGTTGTGACAACTTCAAGTTAGCATATAACTTGAACACTCTAAGTACCTAATACAATTGCTTCTATGAAAGCCGAAAGGTACAAATTTAAATCACCTACTACAATTGAACTAGAAATAAAGAAAGACACAATGGAATTTGTTCTTCTATCTCGTTCAAGTAGCTTCAAGAGTGCACACTCAAATCTCACATAAATTGCTTGCAAAATCGCCTTGCTCTTTTGCTCTCAATTTAGTTTAACTTCTGCGTTTGTGCAATTTCCTGTAAAAGAGAACAATCACTGTTATTTAATAGGTTAGTAATTAGAGTTTGATTGGGACTCAATTGCTGATCTTCCATCAAAGTTGAGTCCTTGAACATCACAAACTCCAACACTATCTTTTATCCAGATTGTGTTCTCTTCACATAAGGAGACTCTCTCCCCTTATCCAATATGCAACCTTTTCGATCATATCAGGAGATATTGCTGCTTAATCAATGGGACTTATCTCCTTCACGTGCATCTCACATGTGTAGGTTGATCATAACTGTACTTCACATGATGGACCTGGTCCATGACTGAGTTCATTTGTCATTCTTCAAAACTTCACCTGTTCCTGGGCCAACAAATTCCCCCTTTTTGATGATGACAAACTCTGTGCTTTTTACTGATTCGAAGCCTGTAAGAACTCAGATTAACCATCAACACTAAATTTAGAAAATTCACTTATCATTAAGGACCAGGTTAATTAGGTTATAAACATCACTTATTTCAGAATATGTAAAGCACAATATCTCTTCCCCCTTTTGGTATCATCGAAAAGTTGCATACACACTGTGAATCCCAGATTTTAATAAATACTCATGGCCACAGGGGCAACTGCAAGTGCAATCATGGTAATATCATCAGTAATCAACAAACATATTGAAACTATCAAGGTCAGAATAATCATAGAATAAGAGAAAACAGCAGTTGTCATTGATAGTGATATGTTGCCATTAACAATCCACAAAAAGAAAGAAAAATATTCAAAACATGAGAAAAAAAAACAGAAAAATCCCTAATCTGGGTCACTAGGGTACTAGACAAGTTCAGGAAACAAATGCTAGGAGTTCTAAGGCTTGGAGGAACTGGGAGGTTGAGTTTGGAGAAGATTCAGCATGTTTTGAAGAATTCCATCATTCTTCTCCTTTTCTTTGGCAAGTTCAGTTCTAAGGCCATCCCTCTCAGTTTCCAATTCAACCACTCTAGCCTTGAGCCTAGCAATTTCAGCATCCTTAGCTCCACATTCCTGAACCAAGGTTCTAACTTTGCTGTTGATGGGTCTTTTCAGAGATGAACCAGGTTCAACTAGAATGGCATTGACTGGATAATCACATGCTAGAAGAGTTTTGATGCCAAAGTGTTCCTTGCTCGAGGCCATTTCCCATTTCTTCAAGGGCACATTTAGCCTGTCTAGAACTGTGGTCAGTATGAAGCCATATGGAGTAGCATGAGCCTTAGAGCCATTTATGACCCTGTCTAGCAATTTGACAATGAGGGCGGGCCAGTTGATTTGCTTTCCTCTCTCAAGGCACTCCATAAGAACCAGGTCCATATAGTTAGCAGTGTGCCTTCTTTCTTGTCTAGGCAATAAGCACTTGTTAACAAACTCAAACACCACCTTGTGCTCAGGTCTTATCTCACTTTTCTACACAGCCTTGGCTTCATTCACTTCCTCAGAGTCACAGAACCTTTTGGTGATTTCAAGGGCAGTAGGGAGGGAGTCCAGGCATGGCCACCTTTGCCTAGTGTAATCATCAAACCCTTCAGAGGGTATGTCCAGAATTTCTCCCAGTTTCTCAGCATCAAACTGCACTGGGACTCCCTTCACCAAACTACTGACTACCCCATCCTTAACAACAGCATTGGCCATAAACTCAATTAGCTCATTTCTGGCCAGTCTCCCATCCATCTGAAGGACCATGTCCTTCCAACCTTGAGCAGCTAAAGAGTCAACCAATCTCATCATCCCTGGTTCCACCAGGTCTTTCAACAATCTACCTTTTAAAATTTTTCTTTTGCCAAAGATGGCAAACTTGTCCTGTTCCTTCTCAGATTCATCTTCTTCTTCTTCTCCACTCCACTCTTCATCATCTGAAACTTTTGTTTGTTTAGCTTTCACTGCAGATCTAGTCCTTTTGGCTAGTGAGGGTTCAGCAGACACAGGTTCAGTAGAAGACTTCTTGGAGGAAGTCTTTGGCTTTTTAGGTTTGGGTGTAGGAACCTCCACTGTTGTACCCCTTTCTTGATGGACCAGTTCCATCTCCTCTTCCTCTACAACCTCAGAGGATTCTGCTACCTTTCCCTTTCCCTTCTCCATTTTCTTTTTCTTACTTTCTTCTAAGGCCTTTTGTAGATCAGCTTCACTTTGTTTTACCCTGCTTCTTGTGGCTCTACCCCTAGGCACTGAAGAGGCAGTAGGTGTTGGGGATGAGGCTTTTCTTTTCTTGGATGGCTTGGGAACATTTGGGGCTTTTGGTGTGGTAGCTTTGCGTTTCTTTGGGTCATTAATTGCTCCAACCTTTTTCAGTAGGTCAGCCAAGGTTTCCTCACTAGATGAAATAGGTTCATCTCTTTGTTTGCTTAGATGAACCAACCCCTCAGCTGCTTCCCCAGAACCACTTCCCCCTGACTTCATGCCACTCTCTTCTACCCTCTCTTGTGCAACCCCACATATAGCCAGAACTTCTCCCTTCCCATTTCCCCTCTCTACACCACTTGCACCCTCTCTCTCTTTTCCTTTCTTTTTACCTCCACTCCTACTCGACTCAGGCAACTTAACATCCCTAATGGGGCCAATCAGAACAAACCTAGTCTCTAAGTTTTCAACCATAGATGAACTTACCTCAGTGGGTGATTCTTGAATTTTCTCAGTGTCAGAAGACCCATGTCCTTCACCTTCAGTCGCAGATTGAAAGGATTCAGACTCAGAACTGGAGTCAGAATTTTGAGCTGGGCTTTCTTTTACTTGGCTAGCTTTCAACCTTTCGTTTAAAACCTTCCTCAGAGCCCTGGATGCTACAGTTTTTCGAGCAAGCATTTTCTGCCTTCGAAACCTAGGTTTTGGAGATACACTGGTGGAGTAGATGAAGATGAATTTGAGGGTGATGGTGGTGGAGGAGTGCCAGGATGATCTTGTGGGTTAGACATGATTGTTCGTTTCTTGAAAGAATTTGGGGATTTTGGAGAAGAGGGTAATTTGAATTGAAGAAGAATTTTTGACGGTTTTAGAATAATGAAGAAGGCTGGAGATGTGGTGTGTATTTAAAGAGAATTAGACATTAATTAAGTAACGGCAGCTTTTTCAGGGGTCAAATAGAAGTCTAATCAAACTGAGAGTCCAGAAATTTTAATGATCAATTTGGCTTCCCTAGATATTAGGCAAAAATTACGGTTTAGAATTCTAGAGGGACGGAACTGGTTCAATGCCAACGGATAGAATTTTTTAGGAATTTGACAAGTATTGGACTTCTACTCATGATTAAACCGTTAATCTTTCTAGTTGTGCAAAGTGTAGAAAACATACCTGAGCTTTCATAGGAGCCTATACTGATGAACCAGGTTCTTCGTTTAGAACTCTCTTGAACATGCCTCATATACCATAATAGAGAAATTTTTTAAGAGATCAGTGAGTCATATAAACACATGTCATAGGAGTATACTAGTTAAAGTATGAAGCTGAGTAAAAATTAATCTAGATATTTACACAAGTTCAGAATTCCTAGCCAATTTTTTTTTTCATTTTTCAAATTTTTTTCATTGTGCATTCTGAACTGGACCTATTAGGTGATCTTAATCATCCCTAATTCTAACCTGTTCCTCTCAAAGTTTTCTCTACTTAGTGCTTTAGTGAATATGTCAGCAATTTATTTATCAGTAGCACAGAAATCTATGGAGATCAATCCTTTCTCATAGTTATCTCTTAAGAAGTGGTGCCTAACATCTATGTGCTTAGTCCTCTTATGATGAACATGGTTCTTTGTCATACTTATAGCACTAGTGTTATCACAGAATATAGGAATGCAACCAACTTCAACACCAAAATCTACCAGCTGCTGCTTGATCCATAGCAATTGAGAACAACAAGAAGCAGCAACAACATATTCAGCTTCAGCAGTAGACAAGGCCACTGAATCTTGCTTTTTAGTAGCCAATGACACAAGACATGAACCAAGGAAGTGTGCCATACTTGAGGTGCGCTTCCTATCCACTAGAAAACCTGCATAATCAGCATCAGCATATCCTACTAGATTGAAATTGCTACCTTTGGGATACCAAAGACACAGATCAGTGGTGCCTTTCAAATATCTTAGTATCCTCTTGACAGCAGTCAGGTGAGACTTTTTAGGATTAGCCTGAAAGCGAGCACAAAGCCCTGCACTGAAAACAATGTCAGGTCTGCTAGCAGTAAGATACAAGAATGAACCAATCATACCCCTATACAGCTTTTGATCAACTGATGAACTAGGTTCATCAACATCTAATTTAGTGGCAGTTGAAATGGGTGTGTCTATTTCTTTAGATTCTTCCATTTTAAACTTTTTGATTAGCTCCTTTGCATACTTCTACTGATGGATCATGGTTCCATTTGGATTTTGTTTGATCTGTAAGCCTAAGTAGAAGTTAAGCTCACCCATCATACTCATTTCAAACTCACTCCCCATTAGTTTTGCAAAGTCCTTACTTAGCTTATCAGTGGTGGCCCCAAAGATTATGTCATCAACATATATTTGTACCACAAGGAGATCCTTACCTTTATCCCTTAAGAATAAGGTACTGTCAATTTTACCTCTTTTGTGGCCATGTTCAAGCAGGAATTTGGATAGTCGTTCATACCATTCTCTTGGGGCCTGCTTGAGTCCATAGAGAGCCTTGTCTAGATTGTACACATGCTCAGGACATTCCTTGCTCTCAAACCCTAGAGGTTGTTTCACAAACACTTCTTCTTTCAGGTAGCCATTCAGGTAGGCACTTTTGACATCCATCTGATGAAGAGTGAATTCCATGTGTGCTGCAAAGGCTATGAGCAGTCTGATTGCCTCTAGTCTTGCAACTGGAGCAAAAGTCTCATCATAATCTATGCCCTCCTCTTGGCTGTAACCTTGGACCACCAGTCTTGCCTTGTTTCTTGTAACAGTTTTATCTTCATCAAGTTAGTTTCTAAAGACCCATTTTGTACCAATAAGTGATCTATCCTTGGGCCTTGAAACTAGATGCCAAACTTGACTTCTCTCAAACTAATTGAGTTCATCTTGCATTGCATTGACCCAATCTGCATCCTGCAAAGCTTCAACAACATTTTTAGGTTCAATAAGAGATAAAAAGGCATCAAAGGCACACAGATTCTTCAGTTATGATCTAGTTTTGACTCCAGATGTTGGATCAGTGATAATGTTCTCAAGGGGATGAGAACTTTGATACTTGTGAGGTTTCACAACCAACTGGTTTCTACTAGATGCTTCTCCCATGATCTGTTGCTGAGGAACAGGGTCATGAACAGGTTCTTCTAGAGGATTTATTTCAATTCCTCTTTGACAAGTTCCCCCTGTCAGGTTGCCCTGGATGGAAGAACCTATTCCATCACCTGTTCCTTCTTTTGGTGCCACCTTGTCTTGTGCTGAGGCTTCAGTCAAATCCTTTACCAATCCAATGGCTTCATCTTCATGTTCCTGTCTCTCAAAAAAAATGTACACTTTCTTCTACACACAAAGTTCTTTTATTGAATACTTTATATGCTTTGAAGATATCCCAAGAATACTCCCTCATCACTTCTGGGATCAAACTTACCTAGGGAGTCTTTTCCATTATTGTGCACAAAACACTTGCATCCAAATGCCCTAAGATGGGATATATTTGGTGTTCTCCCTTTAAGTAACTCATACGGAGTCTTCTCTACAAGAGGTCTAGTCATGCATCTATTGATGATGTAACATGCAGTGTTTACAGCCTCTTCCCAGAAGCTATGAGGCATTTTACTAGAAAGAAGCATAGTCCTAGCCATGTCTTCAAGAGTCCTGTTCTTTCTTTCAACTACTCCATTTTGTTGAGGAGTCCTAGGGGCAGAGAAATTGTGATCTATACCATTTTCATCACAGAATTCAGCAAACTTAGCATTTTCAAATTCAGTTCCATGATCAGACCTAATAGATGCAAGTTGATTTCCTAATTGTTTCTGAATTTTTCTAACAAAGGCAGCAAACATGTCAAATGCTTCATCTTTTAGATGTTAGAAATAAAACCCAGGTAAATCTAGAATAATCATCAACAAGTACCATTACATATTTCTTTCCACCTCTGCTCATGGTTCTCATTGGACCACAGAGATCCATATGGACCAGTTCCAACGACTTGGTTGTGCTTACCATCTTCTTGCTTTTGAAGGATGATCTTACCTGCTTCCCCCTTGCACATGCCTCACAAACTTTATCTTCCTTGTACTTGATGTTGGGTAACCCTATCACCAAGTCCTTGGAGACTAATTTGTTTAGCTGACTTAGACTGGCATGACCAAGTCTTTTGTGCCACAGGAGGGGATCATTATCCAGCACACTTAGGCAGGTTAGTTCATTTTCAGAAAGAGTTGACAAATCTACAATGTAAATATTGTTAACTCTTTTTCCCTGCAAAACAATCTTGTCAGTGGTAAGGTTAATCACAAAGCATTTAGTAGAGGTGAATGCTACAAGGTTACCTCTGTCATCCAGTTGTGACACACTGATCAGGCTGTATTTCAAGCCATCTATCAAGTAGACATTCTCAATGGAGTGAGAATCTGTCTTAACTACCTCTCCAACCCCAATAATCTCACCTTTCTTCCCATTTCCAAAGGAGACATTACCTCCCTTTAAGTCCTCAAGTGAAAGGAACTGGTTCTTACTTCCAGTAATATATTTTGAGTAGCCACTATCCATGTACCATATTTGGCTACTTCCCTTCACTTGGACCTGCAAAAAGAAATCAGGGGTTAGTCTTAGGAACCCAAACTAGTTTGGGTCCCTTTCTATAGGCAAGGGGATAAATCAGATTCCTTCTAGCCCACCCAGGCAGCCTATTTTTTTCTTGAACAAAAGTTTTGTTCTTTTGACTGGCCTTTTCTTTTGCATTACATTCATTTTTGTAATGGCCAGTCTTGCCACAGTGTGTGCAGATTTTGTTCTCAGGAAGAGTGAGGTACTTGCTTTTAGGATCCCACTTAGGTGCTTGTGTCCCATAACCAAGTCCTCTTTTGTTGCTACTGTGATGTTCTTGTAACCAAGAGAGTGCATCAGAAGCCTTGTTCTATTTGCAAGTTCTATCTAGTTCATGTTTTACCTTCCCTGGGTCTTCTTTTAGTACTCTAATCTGCTCATCCTTTCTGTACAACTCATTCTTCATTTTTCCTAAGTTTTCTTCTAGGGTGAGATGTGTGTGATCAACTTTCTTCTTTCCTGTTCCTAATTTCAGTTTTAAGTTCTCAGGCCTAAGTTCTAGGACACTAGTGTCAAGTTCAAGAACTTGGTTCTTCAACTCAGCATTTTTACTTTCACTCTCATTAGCCCTAGACTCTAGATTTTTGCACTTGGCTTTTAGGATCACACATTCCCTAGATAGTTCTTCCTTCTCATTGTTAATTATCTCAGACTCATCAATGAAGTCTAGAAGTAGCTCAGACAACCTTTCTTTAGACAGGAATTTAATCTTGTCCTTGAGATGAAGAATACTTACCTCTTGTTCATCATCTGATTCTCCAATGGCCATAAGCGCTTGTTCATCTCCAGCTTCATCTTCTGAGTCCTCATATGATGTTTCTCCCTAGGCAGCAACCATAGCCGTTGTTGAACCTTTGTTCCATTTTGGTTAAACCTGTTCCTTCTTCCTGTTCCTTCGTTCAGCCCTTTGCAAAGTGTCCCAGATTTCCTTAGCAGTGGTACAGCTTTGAATTCTACTGTACTCATCTGGACCTAGTCCACACACAAGCCATTTCTTGGCCTTGGCATTTTTCTCCCACTTTTTTAGGTCTTCAGCGGTGCAGTCAGCTCTTGTCTTTGGCACATCCACTCCTTCAGCATTCTTCTTTGTAGTTGCTAGAGGACCATTAGTGACTATGTCCCAGAGTTCATAGTCTTCTCCTATGATGTGATCCCTCATCCTGTTCTTCCACCAAGAATAATACTGGCCATTGAAAAATGGAGGCCTAGCAGTAGATTGCCCTTCCCAGTTCCCAGGTGGTGCACTCATGTTGATCTTTTCCTAAGGTGTTAGCCTCTTCAAGGATAACCTGCTCTGATACCAATTGATGTTCTTAACGTCAATACCACACAAGGGGGGGGGGGGTGATTTGTGTGGTACCCAATTTTCGCTCAAGAAGAACCTGGTTCTTCTAGGTGTACTAACTACTACTGTTTGCGGAATAATAAGTGCATAAAATAAAGAACACAAAGATTTTTACGTGGAAAACACCTGGCTCAAAAGGTGAAAAAACCACGACCTACTACTCAGTAGGATTTTTCCAAACTTCCACTAAAATCACTGAGCCAAAACAGCATTTACAAAACTCTTTGTAAACCTAAGGATTAACTCTAATCCCGTTGTAGCACATAGCCTCAACTGTTGAGACAACTTCAAGTTAGCATATAACTTGAACACTCTAAGTACCTAATACAATTGCTTCTATGAAAGCTGAAAGGTACAAGTTTAAATCACCTACTACAATTGAACTAGAAATAAAGAAAGACACAATAAAATTGGTTCTTCTATCTCGTTCAAGTAGCTTCAAGAGTGCACACTCAAATCTCACATAAATTACTTGCAAAATTGCCTTGCTCTTTTGCTCTCAATTTAGTTTAACTTCTGCGTTTGTGCAATTTCCTGTAAAAGAGAACAATCACTGTTATTTAATAGGTTAGTAATTAGAGTTTGATTGGGACTCAATTGCTGATCTTCCATCGAAGTTGAGTCCTTGAACATCACAAACTCCAACACTATCTTTTATCCGGATTGTGTTCACTTCACATAAAGAGACTCTCCCCTTTTCCAATATGCAACCTTTTCGATCATATCAGGAGATATTGCTGCTTAATCAATGGGAGTTATCTCCTTCACGTGCATCTCACATGTGTAGGTTGATCATGACTGTACTTCACATGATGGATCTGGTCCATGACTGAGTTCATTTGTCATTCTTCAAAACTTCACCTGTTCTTGGGCCAACAACATCCTCCCCCTCAAAATAGGTTTAGGTTGGCTTTTATATGAGTTGGGGGCGTCTTGGGGTCGAAATAACCGAGTCCCGGTCGAAATAGGACAGATCCGCGTCTTGAGCGCCCAAATCAGTGCATGGCCCTCGCCCTGGCGCTCAACTTTTCAACTTTATGTTTTGTGCGCCACAGGGAGCGCCCCATGTTGCCTGTGGCCCTCAAATGTGCACTTTTGTATTTTCTCCCCATTTTCGCTCCAATTCGCGCACTTTCGCCCCAAATCGCATCCGAATGATTCCTTTACATAGAAATACTACAAATTAGCAAAATCATTATATTATACATCCGAAATCTACGAGACATGAGCACAATGTGAGGCAATATATGCATATTTTAAGCTGAATATCAACAAACAGTCAATATCTGGGCCAGAGCCTCCTAAAGGCCTGGAATCATAATAGACACAGCTGGTGCCTGAGCTGATCCCGCTGGGTCAACCACATCTGGAACCTGCTCCTAAGCTGGGGCAACTGGTGGATCTGCAGGTGGTGCTCTAGCTGCTATACGAGCTGCACCTCTGCCCCTACCACGGCCCCTACCGTGACCCTAGCCTCTCGTGGCCCTAGCTGGTGGTACTGGTGGCTGTGTGTCCTATTTAGTAGCGCGTGTTCTCACCATCTGTGAGAGAATATAATAATTGAAGTTTAGTTCTCGTGGTCAACAAATACGTACGACAAGAATGTGAAGTTTTTTCCTAAGGGTTCGGCAGCCTCTCGAAGTTAAGTACAGACATCTCCGTATCAATCCGCAAGACTCTACTGAACATGCTCATGTATTGTGAGACCTATGTAACCTAGGCTCTGATACCAACTTGTCACGACCCAAACTTAGCCTGTCGGGATGGCGCCTAACATGGTACTAGGCAAGCCGACACCTCAAACATTCCCAACACTTTCAAATGAGAAATGAACTAAAACAAGTTTAATTAATTAAAGCTCTCATAAACTGGATGGAAGTTCAAAACTCAGTACGAAAATTCCCACAATAGGGTGTCACTAAGTACATGAGTGTCTATGCAAAACAAGTCTGAAATATTGTCTATGAAAGGCTGAAACTAAACACATAAAGCTGAAAGATAGGGAAGGAGAGTCAAGGTCTCCGTACGCCGGGCAGCTACCTCGAAATCTCCGAATGACTAAGCTGCTCAGATAATCAGCACCCACCATGTCCGGAAACACCTGGATCTGCACACGAAGTGCAGGGTGTAGCGTGAGTACAACCAACTCAATAAGTAACAAGTCTAATATGTGGTCTGAAAGCAGTGACGAGCTCAAACAATATAGTAGAAATACAGAGTTTAACAACACTGAAGAGTGTGACTGATAAGAAGAGTGTGACATCTCTGTATCTACATACAAAGGTGAATACCGTATGTGATGCAATACAGTGAAATCCCAAGTACTCACGCTTTCAGAGCACTCAATCTGCCCGACTCAATTCTCGCTCGCTACGCAGTCAGTCAACACTGTACGATACCTACTACGGCGTTCAGCCCGATCCATATATAGCCATAAGGCCCATTGCGGCGTGCAACCCGATCTACATATATATATATATATATATATATATATATATATATATATAGGCATAAGGCCTGTTGCGGCGTGCAACCCGATCCACATAGATATAGCCATAAGGCTCATTGCAGCGTGCAACCCGATCCATATATATATGTATGTTTATAACTCACAGCATGGCACTCAAACCCCAAACTCTCCAGTCTGTCGGGCTCACAACACTCATGCTAAACAGCCCTAATCAATGATACGAGATGTGACAATATACAATAACAGAGACTGAGATATGACTCCTAATGATAAATCTGATTGAGTATGCAACTGCAATTAAACGGACAATTCAATAGCAAGGAAAGACCACTGTGGGTCCCAATAGCACCAGCATATAGCCCAGACATGATTTCTAGCATGAATCATAGCTCAAGAGCTCTAACACATAGAGTACAATGACATTGTTCAGCTAAATGGCTACCCAGTTCCAGGATATCGACTAAATCACAATCTTTACGGTGCACTCTCACATGCCCGTCACCTACCATGCGCGTTACCTCAATATAAATCACATAGCACGAAATTCGGGGTTTCATACCTTCAGAACCAAGCTTAGAAGTGTTACTTACCTCAAACCGTGCAAATCACTACTCCCACACACCCTTGCCTCGCGAAACGGCCTCTGAATGCCTCTAATCTAGCCACAACCAATTCGATTCAATCAACACGAGCTAAAGGAATCAATTCCATATGAAATTACTAAGTTCTTTGCTAAAAGTCAAAAGTCCACTCAAAACAGACCCGGGCCCACGTCTCGGAATCAGGTGAAAGTCACAAAATCTGAATACTCATTCAACCACGAGTCCACCCATAGCAAAATTACACAAATCCGATACCAAAATCTCGATCAAATCCCCAAAATTCGGCCTAAGAACTTTTCTCCATTTTCCCCTAATTTTCCAACCCAAATCATTAACTAAATGATGATATCAAAGACATAAACATGGAATTTAACCAAAACTAAGTAGGAATCATTTACCCCAATCAGTCCCTTGAAAATCTCTCCAAGAATCGCCTCCAACCTTGTTGCCAAAATCAAATTTGTGATATGAACTCAAACCCTCATTTTGAAATATTTAAGTTCTGCACAGATATCCCTTCTACGCGATCGCGGAAAAATCTTCGCGATCGTGAAGCACAAGCTCCCTTGCCCCCAGAAAGACCTCTACGCGACCGCACCCAAACGCACGTGAATCCAAAGCATAGGCTTCCTAGGCCTACGCATTCGCGGATGACCAACGAGTTCGCATAGCACACGCGCGTGAAACCCAGCTGCCTCACATCCTCTTCACGAACGCGGCTTAGCCCACGCGTTTGTGATTTACTGATTCCCCAGCCCACGCGATCACATACCATGACTGGAAATCGCATTGAACAAAATACCACAACTGCTCCAATTAGCCTATGTGATCGTGGACCTTCCCACACGATCGCGTGTAAGGAAACCAGATCAGTGCACCAAAAAATTTCATCAATTCTCCAAGTCCAAAAATTGATTCGTTAACCATCCAAAACTCACCCGAGGCACCCAGAACCTCAACCAAACATATCAACAAGTCCCAAAACATCAGACGAACTTAGTCCAGCCTTTAATTCACCTCAAACAATATAAAACCACGAATCGCACATCGATTCAAGCCTAATGAACTTATGAACTTCCAACTTCTACATTCGATGTCGAAACCTATCAAATCACGTTCGATTAACCTCAAATTTTGCACACAAGTCATAATGACACAACAGACCTACTTCAACTCCCGGAACCCCATCCGAGCCCGGTAACCATAAAGTCCACTCTCGGTCAGAGTTCTAAATTTTCAACTTTCGCCATTTCAAGCTTAAATCCACTACGAACCTCCAAATTACTATCCGGACGTGCTCCTAAGTCCAAAATCACCCAACGAAGCTAACGGAACCAACAAAACTCCATTTCGGAGTCGTTTACACATAAGTCAACATCCGGTTAACCTTTTCAACTTAAGTTTCCAACCTTGAGACTAAGTGTCTCAACTCATTCCGAAACCTCTCCGGACCCGAAGCAACTACCCCGGCAAGTCACATAGCTATAAAGCATAAATGAGCAGTAAATGGGAGAACGGGGCTACAACTCTCAAAACGGCCGGCCGGGTGGTTACATATACATTGATAGGTCAATTGATACTTTATTTTTATATAACGAAAATATGCAATTACCTAACATGATCAATCTAACATCAATTAAGACATTTATTTATATTAGCTCCACAGAATCTATTTCCATGATATATAGTATTTAATGTGTTTTTTCTTTATTCCATGGTTGTTTCAAGAAGTCTCTTGCTATCTTTCCATTAGCACCTGCGGGGAAGAACCCTCCAGGAACATGCTCATTGCCAGTGTCGTAGACAATCCTTAGAATCTCAGCAGGAGTTCTTGGATAAGAGAGAGAAAAATAATCAGCGGAGAGTATATTGCTTGTTGTACGATTTTCAGCTCCAAGTTGAGGGGGAACAAAAAGGCCTTCGTCTTTGATTCCACACATGCCTAATCGGTTTCTTAGATCTGAAATGCGAGCAGTAAATTCAGCTACAGTGTATGGATAAGGGAATACTATTTCAGCAGCTCTCTCGTACAAATAGGTACGGCAAACTGCATCTTGCCCTGCTTCAGGCCCCAACAGTCCTGCCAATACCTGTCAAATGGAGATTTATGAAAGGCAAGATGCCGAAGACAAATTAAGAATATTAATGTCAAATGTAGAATTTACTTTTCCATTCAACTTACTCGTTTAGATTTGTAGCCGTTGATGAAGGGATTTGCACCAACGTAGCCATTCAATCCAACATATGGGAGAACATAGCAGGATAGCATGTAGCTCAAGCTGTCTCTATAGGGATCAAATGGAGGCTCCAGTTTGTATCCAAATGCTTCATCAAAGAATTTTGCAAAGTTTTCAGCACTTATATCCATAAAAGGTCTTGGAAATCCACCCACTGTATAAAAGATTGCCCTGTACGTACAAAACCGCCAACAATGCATGTTTAGAAGAAATTCACATTCAGAATTAGGAAATTAAAGAGGATCTAGTTGTGAACATGCATGCTACGTACCTTATATGACCAATTTCTTGGTTGGCAAACTCGTTGATAATATTATGGGTAACAAAATCAAGATTTGCTTTTCGGCCACCAATGGGAGGAGGTCCTCCCATAACAAGTTGTGGTGCAGTTACATCAAGACCATATCCATTGGCTGACCACGAGAAAAACTCTGCTTCCAAGAACTCTAAGTTGAGTGAAAATTGCAGCAAGTCTACGTCCTCTTTGTACACTGCCAGCGGATGCCCTGGAAACTCCATTTGACAAATTGGATAAGAAAAAGAGACATAAACGAGCCCACTTGAGACAATTAGAATGAGAAAATCTGAGATAAAATCCATCTTTAATTTGAGTATAATGCTTGCCATTTGGTTCCATATTTGTACTTGGATTTTCATAATAAGGAATATTTAGACGTCTTCCATCTCCTTTTGAGTGTGGTCGGTTGATGATAAGACTCTTCTAGCTCTACAATTGGTGAATGTGACGTGAAAGTAAGTCCTTTTCCAATTATATTTACTTTTGAGGCCCTTCGTGAGAAAGAAAAGCCTCGTCAATATCAGTATTAGTGACGTATAAGCTTTCTACATGTTTAATTGAACAAGATTTGGCTGAATCAAGCTACGTACGTTCTAAAGTCAGCTTGCTAATAATTCTATGCTATATTGAGAAATGCTACATCTTTAGATGGCTAGAAGTCATCAACGTTTTAACATTTTTATGTCAATATTTTATGTTACTCATCTGCTGAGTTAGCCTCCACTCAATTATACTTTGGTTTAATATCGCTTTAATTTGACCCAATGTATGACCACCAAATATAAATTAACCTACTGGCGTTAAAATACCACAATGAAACCAAAATGGAACAACAGTCCGTAAAATTTTTAGAATCGGTAGAACTGAGTGATAAGCTCTACTGATATATACTAAAAATCTCTAATACAATATTGTTCGGAAATAAAAAAGAAATAGTATACAGTCTTCGAAGCGTTTGAGTCAACTCATTGGCATCCGGCAAGAGCAGAAGTACCTGAATCTGCACAAAAATATGCAGAAGGATAGCATGAGTACATCACAACGGTACCCAATAAGTATTAAGTCTAACCTCGTTAGAGTAGTGAAGGGGTCGGGTCAAGATACCTACTAGACATAAAAGCCTATGCAAAATAGTAATATAACCTAACTAGGGGAAGCAAAAACATTTAAATGACAAATAAGCAATTTATCAATACCAGGCTAACAACAAAAATAAAAGCAACAAATGACAACAAAGAGGGTACATATGATAAAGACAACAAGCAACCAATTACGATCAAAAATACGAATAGCATGAGGTAAGGAAACAAAACAATAATCGTTCAAATCAACAAGCCTTTCCAATGTAGAATGTACAACAAGAATCACATCGAGGTACCGCACCTCATATTCACATTTCACAAATCACAATCACAATCTTCCTTATATCGTCGTGTGAGCCTTGCATATATTTTTAAAATATATTTTTTTCGAAATAGCTTCACACACTTTAGCCCCCTTATCTCACCGCGTGACTTTAAGTAATTCTTGTACTAGCAACACGCATATAAATCCCACCTTATCTCGCTGCATGGGCATCAAAACAACACTATTATACTGTAACAAACCGACCGATCATTTTGTGTATTTGCATCCCGTTTTCTCTTTTGATGCTTCACACATATGTGTTTATGATTTTATGACTTACGGGGTTGATTAGCTTCGTTCCAGGAAGTTGGGCTATTCTAAACCCTGTGGTTCTTGACTTAGAAGCTTAAGTTAGAAATATTGACCAAACTTTGACTTTTGTAAAGATGACCCCGGAATGAATTCAGAATTTTGTAGGTTGATTTGTGTCGTTTTGCCGAAAATTGGCAATTAGAGGTTTAGAAGTTGATCTTAGGTTGACTTTTGGCTATCGGGATCGTAAATTAATTTTTGGGACTTGAAATAGGTCTGTTATGCTATTTAAAACTTATCTGGAAAATTTGGTGTCATTAGGAGTTGATTTGATAGGATTCGGACGCTTGATAGCAATTCTAGAACTTCTGAACTTTACTTTGAAATTCATGCATTTTGGTGCCTGATTCATAGTTCTAGATGTTATTTTTGTATTTTGATTACGTGAGCGAGTTTGTATGATATTTTAAGACTTTTGTGGATGTTCGGTGTCACGCCCCGAACCCGCAGGGTGAGACCGGCACCTGGTGCCTCACTTAACCTAGCGTACCAACTTTCGACTGAGGGACTCTAAACATACAATGTCATACTTTGGACATGGGGCCACATTGCAAGATAATTTGCAATGCAAAATATAAAACTGAACGGAAACTATCTTTGACTAAACATCAATATAAAGTTGGGCCGATAAGGCCGTCATAACTACTACAGCCGACAAACCAACAAAATATACATACAAGGCCTACAAGCCCAACATACTGCACTAACTGACAGGATACGTCTACAAGCCTCTACTTATGGAGGTACTGTGATCAAAACAGGGCCCCGACCTACCCATAACATATATACACAATATGTACACAAAATCCTAGACCCGGCAACTCCGAAAGACGTGGAGCTTACCGATCAAGCTGAACTCAGGCAACACCAACTGAGGAGGTCTACCCGTCTGTCTATCTGTACCTGCACGCATGAAATGCAGCGTCCCTATAAAAGGGACGTCAGTACAAAATACTGTACAAAGTATGTAAGGCAATAAAATAACTGAAAGCTGAAATTGAACTGATAATATAATAACTGAAAGTAACTGGCAGTCAAAGATGATCTAGAGATATACTTACCTGCTGATACTGACTCAACTCTCTCAATATAGTAAGTAAAATAAATGTCCGGCCCTATAAGGCTCAGTATGCGTAACTGCTCGGCCATAGTAGGCTCACTCATAGGTGCTCGGCCAAACTAGGCTAGGTATCTCGGCCATTCTGGGCTCGTTCATAGGTGCTCGGCCACAGTAGGCCCGGTATATAACTAACCATCTAATTAGAGGTTTCCCAATAGGGTCCTGCCCACCGATTATATATAGACCCTCTGCTCTCTTAACCAGAAGAAGACAATACTTAACTGAATATAAACTCCCGATAAGGGAGAATACTATAACTTATGAGACTAGGATAATGTACATAAGCTCAAGAATACGAACTTCTCTTTATGTCTTATAATCAAACATATGTAGTTACTGGATCATGCCAAAATGAAGGAAAGTTTTAGCCTTAACATACCTTATCACAATCTTTCCAATCACCAAGTTGAACTCGCCTTTTTGCACCTTAATCTACTACAACAATAATACGACAAGCTTATTTTGTATTAAAACGGGCAGCATCTCCCTTATAATCCGTACTTCCTCCAAATTAAAGATAACACCAACAACACAAGAGCACAACAATAAAAACATATATACATTATTTTCCAACCTTATATATACCTTAAAATACTACAAACCAGCCCAACACACCCCAATCTCTTTATACACAAAACGACCACCATAGTAGTGTCAAACGACTCGAAAATGTTACGACAAATGACTAGCCCACCACCATGCATTTATGTTGTGTTTCTCCAAACCATTTCTCTTCCAAAACTCCATAAAATAGTAGGAAAACACATAATCCAATAGACACACAAAACATTCCATAAAACAGTCCGCTACAAGTGAATAACTTGAATTCATGGCTTCCGATCACTGTCACGTGAGTTTTCACAATTATAGAATGACTTTCCATACATCTCAAAAAGAAAAAATAGATCAAAGAGAGCATTAAACTTACCTTATTTGTTGAATAACTCAGCTCCCATCTTGGTTCTACAAGCTCTAGGTTTTACCTCCAACTAGAACTTAAAATGGAGAGAAAATCAAGTAGGGTTTGTGGGCAATTTTTTGGAGGATGTTTGCAAGGGTTTAGGTATGGTTATTGTGACCTCTTATCAGTGTATTATATGAACGAAATAGGACATTAAAAGGTCTCTTTGGACGACCCGAACTGGCCCTTTTTTGGACTCTCATTTAAGCAAGTAGGTGACACACCTACTTGTCACATAGCAGCCTGTGCAGTCTCGCAAATATACATACATACATACATATATATATATATATATATACATACATATATATATATATATATATATATATATATATATATCTACTCTTGTGTTGTATTGAGAAACGGTTTAACGATTTAGGAAATAGACTCATAGATCTTTAATTTAATGGGTGGAACACCCCGTAACTCTAAGTATATTGGGAGAAACTGCAGTTACATTTTGACCCAAATTTCAGTAAAACTTATGAACGTAACTTGTGATGACTTTCATCGACTTTTGTTCCACAACTCACTTGACTTCAAAAAATTACACACAAATATCATACGACTAAGATAACTCATAAAATAACCTCCTTATCATGTTAAGCACCGTAGTCTCACCCCAAAAGTACATGTTATAACATTCCCAACTTGTTGACTTTCGACGAAACATTATTTTCTTCAATTCCTTTAGCTTCTGAACCTTCGTTGTTCATGATATTCAATATTTTTAACCTACGAGGTAACATGATTAACTTACTTTATATACTTTCAAAGATGATCTCATTTTTGGTCCTACATTATTTTGCTTACAATGCACTTTCACGTACAAAAATATAGGGTGTAACATCATTCCCCCCCTTGGGAACATTCGTCATCGAATGTTTACTCTTAGAGACTTTGGAATATTTGGCCAGAGTCTCCTCCGTACACTAGACTAGAACCAACCTGCACGCAGCCAGAAAACATACTATACATGCCACACATGGCCAATATCTATAAATAGCAACATTTGGCCTCACACGACCATCAATCATAAATATTGAAAGTCAAAAATAAGAGCTTACTTGATGACCTACTTGCCTGAATAGAGCTTTGCTAAAGTATCTCATCTCGAGCCATATCTTCAGTTTGAAATAGGTGGGAGTATTTAGACTTTATTTCTTCCTCCGCTTCCCACATCATCTCTTCCACATTCTTGCTTCTCCATAAAACCTTCACGAAGGCTACCTCCTTATTTCGTAGCTTGCGGATTTGTCGGTCTAGGATGGAAACTGGAACTTCCTTGTAGGATAAGTCCTCCGTAATATGTACATCATCAGTGGGCACCACTCGGGTAGAATCGCCAACGCACATTCGTGGCACAGATACATGAAAAACCGGATGGACAGACTCCAATTCCGATAGAAAATCTTACTCACAAGCTACTCGGCCCTCTCTTCGAATAATCCTATAAGGCCCAATATATCGTGGGCTAAGATTGCCTTTTTTTCCAAACCACATCACGCCCTTCATAGGCGATACCTTTAAGAATACCCAATCATCAACCTCGAACTCTAGGTCTCGTTACTGCATGTTAGATTATGACTTCTGACGACTCTGAGCTGTCAACAATCGCTCCCGGATAAGCTTTACCTTCTCTACAGCCTGCTGAACCAAGTCTGGCCCATGTAACCCAAATTCTCCAATATCAAACCACCCTATAGGAGATCTGGACTTACACCCATACAAAGCCTCATACTGAGCCATCTGGATATTGGAGTGGTAACTGTTATTATATACAAACTCAATAAGAGGTAGATGCTCATCCCAACTTCTTTTAAAATCCAACACACAAGCTCGTAACATATTCTCGAGCGTCTGAATTGTGCGCTCGGCTTATCCGTCAGTATATGGATGAAAAGTTGTGCTGAGATTCACCTGAGTCCCCAGAATTCTCTAGAATGAACTCTTGAAATATGCTATAAACTGGGCCCCACAGTCAGATATAATAGATATTGGTACTCCGTGTATTCGCACTATCTCCTTAATATATAACTTCGCATAATATTAAGTTGTATATGTAGATTTGATCGGTAGGAAATGGTCTGATTTCGTGAGCCTATCGACTATCACCCATATAGAATCAAACTTACAATGGGAACAAGGCAAAACTGTGACAAAGTCCATGTTTATCGCCTCCTATTTCCATGTCGGGATCTCTATAGCCTGCATTAGCCCTCCAAGCTTCTGGTGCTCTACCTTCACCTGTTGGCAACTAGGACACTGGGTGACAAACTCAGCAATGTTCTTCTTCATATCGTTCCACCAGTACACATCCTTAATGTCATGATACATCTTCGTCGACCCAGGATGAATGGAGTACCACGAATAATGTGCCTCCGGCATAATCCTGTCTTGTAGACCTGCTACATCTGGGACGCACAGACGACCCCTGTATCTAAGAACCCCATCTTCCTTGAGCTCTAACAGTGGCTTCTTCTACTGTGGGGCTCGCTCTCTCAGCTCGACCAACTCTGGGTCCTCGTACTGCCTCTCCTTTACTTGAGCTATGAGAGATGATTTTGCATTGTTTTGGAGTACAACTCCATCGTTAGAATCTACTAACCGAACCCCCAAACAAGCCAATTGATGAAGCTATCTAGCTAGTTCTCTTTTCTCATCCTCTACATGTGCTAAGCTACCCATAACATATATACACAAAGAAATAAACTCTCGGACCCTTGAACTCCCAAACCCCTCGGATGATCCTGCACCAGTTGATGCCTTAGCCTATTGCTAGGTAGCTACCAACTATGTCAACAAATGCACTGCACTCCTCAAGTCTTGATCTAATGGAAGTGGAGGGGGAACTGGAGGTGCGGTATCCCTAGGAATCTCCTCAGGTGGTGGAGGAGCCGGTAATGGCTGAGTAGGGGTCTCGCCCTAGGCCTCAGACTGGGCCCCATCTACTAGGGATACCCTGATGGTCCTTTCACCTGCTGCTGTATCTCTCCTCTGGATAGCTGTAGTCTTCCTAGTCACCGTCATTTCTATATGCAAACACCAACACATAAGTTTAACTCAAATTTCCTATAACTCCATTCTATAACACGATTTAGATTGAAAGAAGGGTAACCAACACCTAAATGACTTGTAGTTCCCTGCTTATAAAATGTGGTGAACAACACATCTATAAACAAGACCCTACTAGACACTGCTTATAGACTCCCTAGGACAGAACTGCTCTGATACTAAGTTTGTCACGCCCCGAACCTGGGAGCGAGACCGACACCCGGTGCCTCACTTAACCTAGCGTACCAACTTGTGACTGAGGGACTCTGAACATACAATGTCATACTTTGGCCATGGGGCCACATTGTAAAATAATATACAATGCAAAATATAAAACTGAACAGAAACTTTCATTGGCTAAACATCAATATAAAGTTGGGCCGACAAGGCCGTCATAATTACTACAGCCGACAAACCAACAAAATATACATACAAGGCTTACAAGCCCAACATACTTCACTAACTAACAGAATATGTCTACAAGCCTCTACTGATGGATGTAATATGATCAGAACATGGCCCCAACCTACCCAACATATATACAGAATATGTACACAAAACCCTAGATCTGGCAACTCCGAAGGACGTGGAGCTTACCGGTCAAGCTGAACTTGGGCAACACATACTGAGGAGGCTTACCCATCTGTCTATCTGAACCTGCACGCATGAAATGCAGCGTCCCTAGAAAAAAGAAGTCAGTACAAAATAATGTACAAAGTATGTAAGGCAATAAAAGAACTGACAGCTGAAACTGAACTGATAATACAATAATTGAAAGTAACTGGGAGTCAAAGATGATCTAGAGATATACTTACCTGCTGATACTGACTCAACTCTCTCAATATAGTAAGTAAAATAAATGTCCGGCCTTATAAGGCTTGGTATGAGTTACTGCTCGGCCATAGTAGGCTCGCTCATAGGCGCTCGGCCATACTAGGCTAAATATCTTGGCCATTCTGGGCTCACATATAGGTGCTCAGCCACAGTAGGCTCGGTATATAACTTACCATCTGATTAGAGGTTTCCCAATAGGGGCATGCCCACCAATTATATATAGACCCTCTGCTCTCTTGACTGGAAGAAGACAATACTTAACTGAATATAAAGTCTCGATAAGGGAGAATACTATAACTTGTGAGACTAGGATAATGTACATAAGTTCAGGAATACGAACTTCTCTTTATGTATCTTTATCAAACACATGTAGTTACTTGATCATGCCAAAATGAAGGAAAGGTTTAGCTTTAACATAGCTTATCACAATCATTCCAATCACCAAGTTGAACTCGCCTCTTCACACCTTAATCTACAACAACGATAATAATACTATCATTAAGTTACGAAAGGTACAACTATCGCACAACGACGATAAGCTTATTTTGTACTAAAATGGGCAGCATCTCCCTTATAATCCTTACTTCCTCCAAATTCAAGATAACACCAACAACACAAGAATACAATAATAACAATATATATACATTATTTTCCAACCTTATTTACACAATAAAATACTACAAACCTGCCCAACACACCCCAATATCTTCATACACAAAACGACCACTGTAGTAGTGTCAAACGACCGGAAAATGTTACGACGAATGACCAGCCCACTACCCTACATTTATGTGGTGTTCTCCACACACTTTATCCTCCAAAGTTCAATAAAACAGTAGGAAAACATGCAATCCAATAGCAACACAAAACAGACTGCTACAAGTGAATAACTCGAACTCACGACTTTCGATCACCATCCCGTGAGTTCTTACAATTATAGAACGACTTTCCATAATGTCCAGCAGAAAAAATAGATGAAATAGAGCAGTAAACTTACCTTATTTGTTGAATAAATCAGCTCATATTTTGGTTCTTCAAACTCTAGGTTTTACCTCCAACTAGAACTTGAAAATGAGAGAAAATCAAGTAGGGTTTGTGGGAAATTTTTGGGAGGATGTTTGCAGGGGTTTAGGAATGGTTATTGTGCCCTCTTATTAGTGTATTATATGAACGAAAAATTCCTTTAAAAGGACTCTTTGGACGACCCAAACTGGCCCATTTTTGGACTCTTATTTAAGCAAGTAGGTGATACACCTACTTGCCACCTAGCAGCCTGTGCAGCCTCACAAAAACGCATATATATCTCTACTCCAATGTCGTATTGACATACGGTTTAATGAATTAGGAAATAAACTCATAGATCTTCAATTTGATTGGTGTAACACCCCATAACTCTAAGTATATTGGGAGAAAATCGCAGTTACATTTGACCCAAATTTCAGTAAAACTTATCAACGTAATTTGTGATGACTTTCATCGACTTTTATTCCACAACTCGCTTGACTTTAAAACATAACACACGACTATCGTACGACTAACATAACTCATAACATAACCTCTTTATCATCTTAAGCACCCTAGTCTCACCCCAAAAGTACATGTTATAACATTCCCAACTTGTCGACTTGTGACAAAACATTATTTTCTTTAATTCCTTTAGCTTCTGAACCTTCAAACTCTTTTTGTACTTTTTGTTCATGATACTCAATATTTTTAACCTTTGAAGTAACGTGATTAACTTACTTTATATACTTTCAAAGATTATCTCATTTTTGGTCCTAGATTAGTTTGCGTATAACGCACTTTTACGTACGAAAATATAGGGTGTAATATTTGGTTTGGATCCTTGAGGGCTCGGATGAGTTTCGGACATGTTTCAGAATGTTTTGAACTGAAAATAGAAATCTGGTGTGCTTATGCCTCTAGTGTCACATTTGTGAACACGAGGGTCGCAATTGCGACCTTAGTAGGGGGATCACAAATATCACAATTGTGATGCTTGGGTTTGCGATGTTGAGTTAGGCTGGGCTAGGTTTGCATTTGCGACCACTTTGTTGCTTTTGTGAGGGGAACAAGGTTCGCAGTTGCGAACCCATCTTTGCATTTGCGAGAATTTCCCTAAGCTTGTCAGTGCCACAATTGTGACTTTTTCATCGCAACAGCGAACCCATGTCACAATCGCGACAACTACAACTGGACATAAGGTTAGAAAAGTCAGGATTTCATCTCATTTCTCACATTTTAGAACCCTAGACTCGGTAGGAGACGATTTAGAGAGGGGATTTTTATCTATAAACTTAACGTAAGTGATTCTAATTAATTTCCAAGTATGTTTCTTACATATATATATGTTTCTTACATATATATGTTTCTTACATATATCTTAGATTTAACATCAAAATGATGTGAATCGAAAAGGAAAATTGAGAAATTTTGTCAAGTTTTTAATAAATGAAAATTTGAGTTTGAGAGTCGAATTGGGCTCAAATTTCGAAACTAATCATATATATGGATTCTTGGGGTTATGGGTAGTCGAAAATCCAAGAGTGGTTAATCTAATGGCCAAGCTGTTCCTCCTCCACTTCCCCCGGCTCCCCGACCCAAACCCCATACCATTCCTACACCTGCTATTCTTGATAGTGATAATACTTTATTACAATTTACCGAGAGTCAATTTTTGCATAATGTTGGAGCTGGTGAATAATTAAATAATGAATATATGAATTCTCTTTATGGTAATCCAACTATTGATGAAAATGATGATGAAGAAATAGATTTTGATCTAATGCAACCGGATGACGATACATCCACTAGTCCTATTCCTGAAGTTAAACCAACTAATAATAATCCAAATGATGCCCCGCCTGACCCACCTGTTACTACCCCTACTTTTTCTAGACAACCTTCTAAACGGAGCGAAACTTCTATTGTTTGGCCATTTTTTATTCAACTAAGAGAAAAAAATAAGGCTAAATGTAAAACTTGTGGCAAAGAGTTAGCTTTTAAATATGTTGGAGGTCGGGGAGGGGGGGGGGGAGTTTGTCTAGACACATATTGATACACCCTCAAGATAAAGTTAGATATCTTCGTATGAAAGCTTTGGCTGAGGGGACAAGTGTACCTAGACAGCTTGACCTCAGTACCAGGTCAAATCAATTTTAACCGGGAATTAACACCGTTACCGGTGGTATTTTATATTATGATCCAAAAAAAAGATCGGGAAGAATTGGCAAAAATGGTTATTGTTATGTGCTTACCCTATAGTTTTCCTTCTAACCCTCACTTTGTGCACTATATTAGAAAAGTTTTAATCCTACTTATAAAGGATGGTCTCGCACAACCGTAAAGAGCGATATTTATAAATATAAACATGAACATGAACAATATTTGTGTTATTTATTTACTCATATAAATTGTCGTGTTGCTATTACTACTGATATTGGTAGAAGTGGTAATGACTGTGATTATCTTACTGTTACCGGTCACTGGATTGATGAGGATTGGATAATGCAAAAGCACATTATTGCTTATAGAATAATTAATTTATGTCACACGGGGCAGTTTACTTCTAGCACAGTTATGGATATTTGTAGATATTTTTGAATTAGTGATAAAATAATGTCAGTGTCAATGGATAATGCTACTAGTAACACTAATGTTGTAGTCTTGCTTACCACTGCACTAAATCCTGCAATTAATAATATTTTTCATGTTAGATGTATTTGTCATATTACCATTGTATTTTGGCACATCTTGATTAGTTTCTTTTTCTTCGCAATGGTGGTATTAGCACCTTGTTGTGCTCATTGCATGGGGAGGGGGGAGGAAAACTAAGAAAGAAATTGCCGTATTTTGTTAATGATATAATTATAACGCATTGCTTTGAATATCTCGTTATAATATTTTTGTGTTTAAATTTGAATTAAAAAATTTAGGTCTCAATTCTATAATATAATTTACAAGGAATTACCTTAGATAAAAATCTAAAAAAAAAATAGGAAGTATCTGTTGGGCCCACTTAGGCCCACTTTGGCCCACATAGGTCGGCGACCGGCCCACTTAGCCCGGGACCATTAGTTCGTGTTCCCGGTCCCGGGCTGGTTCCTACAAAAAGCCCACGAAGCCCGAGACCACTTAGGACGGCCCACGAAGCCCGGGCCCACTTAGGCCCGGCCCACGAAGCACGTTTAGGACCGGGCCCGACCCACATTACAGCCCTAGTTTCCTTCCGTAAACGACCTTACTTTAAAGGCCTATTGTGATTCAGATGGGGTAGTTGTCTTGCCACAAGGTGGTCCGTCACAGGATATTGTATTTTCTTGAAAGTTCACTTATCTCATGGAAATCGAAGAAAACAACTAGTTGTTTCCAGATCATCAGCAGAGGCAGAGTATCGAGCGATGGCAAACACTTGTTTGGAACTCACATGGTTATACTATATACTTGAAGACTTAAGGGTCTCACGTGTAACTCCAGCAAAATTATTTTGTGACAATCAAGTTGCCTTACATATTGTAGCAAACCCAGTCTTTCATGAGCGCACAAAACATATTGAAATAGATTGTCACATAGTTCGAGAGAAGTTGCAAGCAAAGATGATAAGTCCTTCATATCTTCCTACACTCTTTCGGTTAGCATATGTGTTTACAAAGTCTTTGGGAAAAGATCAATTTGTGAAATTGCGCAACAGGGGAGTGTTGAGGAATACGTATCTTGTCATTTTATTCTTGTATATTTACTTTCCATAGATGTAGAGGAAATCTCATTAATTGGGGATCAAGATTTCTCGTTCTAAAAGTTAGGCTTGATTGATTTGTATTCTTGTGTACATATATTTGATCATCTATGAATAAAGAAAACACTTCACCCAACTACCTTGTTCTTTCTACTTCTTAAGATTTATGTATAATTGTTTGCTTAAAGCTTTATCTTAATAATATTGATATTGTTTATAAAATCATATAATAAATGACTCGACACACATGTAATGTTTGACTCAAAAGTTATTGAATACTTTTCGAGCAAATCAATCAATATAGATGAAGGAGTAAATCGTAATCGAAGATAATAAACCCTAGGATGATCTTCGTGACTGGTTCGGATAACAATAATACAAATCGGGGAGAGGGAGAAGATGACAATCTTAGAGAGATGTGAGAGAGAGAGAATGTTAGAGAGATGAGAGAGCAAGAGAGTTTTTATATTTCATCAAAAGATCCTCCCTTTTACACAGCTCAGACTCCCTTTATATAGCGAAGGGACTTTATTTAAATATTTAAAAGACAAAAATAAAGTACACGCTGTAGAAGGGCTGACGTGGTCATGAGGTCGTCCCCCGTATTATCCCCAAGTCTTCCTTTTAACCGGACTCGCGTATGTACGGTCGGTCGTGCTTGCTTAGAGACGTGATTAGTCAAATTTGACCCCATACAGTTAGTCCCTCCACTCGTCGGGGTCGCAACGAGATGCGTCCTCGAGGGGTAGAATCAATACCTTCATTTTAGGAGAGATTGGCCTTATCAAAGGACCGTGATGTGACAGGTATGAAACAGTCATCATGACTGTCAGATCACCAAAACGTAACGCCTTTCCCCGTATGATGTCAGCGTCCACGGGCGTCATCAGTACGCGTATTCTCGAGGAAGGGAACCAACAGCTCTGGCGCCTGGTTTCCCACGCTGGTTCGAATTCTGCCTCTTCGATTATGGCACCTCCCAACCCTATAAATAGGGGGAGGGTTTAACTTGATTCAAACTTTTGATCATTTGCAAAAACATTCCATCCTTTGTGTATATTTCCATCTTCCGATGTGTTTCCTCCTGATCGAGAATCTTCCTTCCTTTGGTTGTGTTGTGCGTAACCCTTTCTTCATTAAGATCATGCCTAAACCTTGCCGAGGCAATGAGAGGATCCCGGCGGCTGCCCCGTTAAACGTGCCACTGCCTTTCGATGGTAGAAGGGCGGAGGAGGAAGAGGACATGAGTCCTCTTACTGTGGAAGCGCTGCTGCCGCAACGTACCCTATCCCGAAGTGACTTTAGTAAGGACTCTCCCGTTCCGACTCCAGAGTTTTCCGAGTCGTTGCAAAATCACTTGGATATCCTCCGTGTAAAGTACAGCATACCCGCTCATGTAGAGATGATTCCGGCGGGGAGGGATCATGTGGATGTTCATAGGCCGGGGTATTGTACTTTTTACGAGTATCCATTTTTGATTGGTTACAGCCTTCCTCTTTTCCCCTTGGCAGAGGAGTTTTGCCGGTTCTACAATGTCTGTCCGGCTCAACTTACGTCGTACACTCTAAAGGTGCTTCGGCTACTGACTGAGTACGCAGAGTTGGCCGGATGTGAAGTCACGGTCCATCACCTCCTACAACTGTTTAGCGCCTGCTACTTAAGAGGAACCATGGTACATCTACGAGGCCGTGGTACGAGAGGATTAGTGGTCAAGACCGACGACCGGGCGAGTCGTGGGTTTTGGCGCAAATATTTTTTCGTTTGGACCGAGCACATGGTCTCCAATCCCGCAGGATTCCCAGAGAGGTGGAATTCAAAACGTAAGTATCGCAGTTCGTTACATTCCTTGTCGTTTGCGACCGTTGTGATTCTAACCTTTATATTGCAGCTATGGCTCATCCGCCCCGGCCCGTTGCCAATCTTAGGAGATGGGTTGCCGGCCTGCTACCTTACGCGGAAGAGACCCGCACTTGGCCTGCCTTTATGCAGCGGAGAAATCGGACTCCGACATTGCTCAGGGGGATGTTGACGAGTTCGTGGGTGGTCTTACCCACGTGGAGATGACGACGGATGGCTCCGACCGTCGTATTACAATTCCGGCAGCTTACAACTTGCTGTCGAACAGCGAGCAGGCTGCTTCGGCCCTTACCCTGTTGTATGTCGCCTCTGAGAGCAAGGCGCTCAGTACGGTGGATGACGCGGAGCTATCCCGAAGGGTTTCCGGCATGGCTTTGCAGGTACTCTTTATTCCCTTTCTCCCTTCCGCATTTTGTTAGACTGACTTGGGGCGTGCTTACTTCTGCTTTCTCTCTTCTTTTTCAGACCCTTGTTTTGGAGGTGGAAAGGGGACGCCGTGAGCAAAAATGGACTACCCTCTTCAAGAAGATGTTAAAAAAGTATCGGAAGTACCGCTCAAAGCATCGAGCGGAAGTCGACCGAGGGTAGTCCCAGTCGAAACGCAGAGGAGCTAAGCTGGAGGAGGCGGATAACGAGCTGATGAAAGCCGTGGCCCGCAACAGTGACTTGGAGGAGCTCCTCAGGGCAAAAGATGACGAGCTCGAGTTGAGTCGTGGGGTGGCGGTGGAGAACGTCGACCTGCAACGGAGGGTGGCGGATCTGACTGCCGAACTCGACGCCTGGGTGGCGGAGATCAACAGGCTTTCTCGGCCTTCCTCATCTCGCCCCTCGCCTGATCAGGGTGCACGTCGTAGTGCGCATGAAATGTGGATTTTTGCGGAGGCTAAGCTCGACGTATATAGCGAGCTTCATGCTGCGGGTCGGGCGACCGAGGAAGAAGTCCAGGCACGGAGGAACGAGGCTCGCGCTGCTCGTGAAGCTTGTGGTTATTACCCCGACTCTCCTGATGGGGAGGGGCCTGCTTTCGAAGATGTTAACCACCTTGACTCCAGTTCCTGGTATAATGAAGCTTACCACTCGGGGGATGACGGGCAGCTATGAACTTGTAATGTAGATTTTGGCTTGTATAGTGTGTTGGGACTCGTCCGCGAGGGCGAATGTACAAATATATTTTTGTTGTAATATAATTTTTTACTTTTTCTGCTTTGTCCATTTGTCGATGCTTAGCCTCCATAGAGGTTGTTTTTGTCGTTCGTCAAACGGTCGTGCCGTGGTTCGAACGAGGTCGAACTGGTGTCGATGGCCTTAGCCATTAGGATGTTATCTCAACTTTCGTCGAAGTACTATCCGTCGTGGTTCGAGCAAGGTCGAACTGGTGTCGATGGCCTTAGCCATTAGGATGTTACTTCGACTATCGTCGAAGTAGTGTCCGTCGTGGTTCGAACGAGGTCGAACTGGTGTCGATGGCCTTAGCCATTAGGATGTTACTTCGAATGTCGTCGAAGTAGTATCCGTCATGGTTCGTAGATTAACTCTTGTTTGTGTAATGGAGATCTCGTTCAGTCGATGGAGAATTCGGTTCGTACAATGGAGAATAATGGAGAGTTCTTGTTCATACGATGGAGAATAACAGAGAGTTCTGTTCATACAATGGAGAATTCTGTTCATACAACGGAGAATTTTGTTCATACAATGGAGAATAATGGAGAATTCTATAATAGTCCCTTCACCATGTTGGCCTGCGGACCGTGTCGGTTGGCCGATATGGTGAACTTGCGCTCCCGTTCCGCCGGGTATCCCTTTCGCCGCCTCGTTAAAAACCTTCCCGAGAAAACCCAATTGGGACAAAACTCGAGCGAGGGAAAAAGAGTACGACTTGGGAGATGCCTTTCAGAAGTGGAAGTATTTGAGATGGGCGATGTTCCAATTATTTTGGAGTGGTTTTCCCTTCATCGTTTCTAGTTGGAACGCTCCTTTGTTTGCCGCTGCTGTGATTTTATATGGTCCGTCACAGTTGGTCCCTAACTTTCCTTCGTTTAGGTCTTTCGATGCCAGTGTTTTGGCCTTGAGGACGTAGTCGCCGACTTTGAGCGGTCTTACTCTGGCTTTCTTGTTGTAATATCTTTCTGCCTGCTGTTTTTGGGCCGTTATTCTTATATGGGCCATGTCTCTTCGTTTTTCGGCTTCGTCTAAGTCTTGTAAACTGCTTTCGTCGTTGTCTGCTCCGCTGGTATAGGAGTATCTCAAGATTGGTTCTCCGATCTCGACGGGTATGACTGCATCAGTCCCGTAGACCAGTGAGTACGGTGTTTCTCCCGTACTGGACTTAGGCGTAGTTCGGTATGCCCACAATACTTCGGGTAGTAATACGGGCCATAGCCCCTTGGCTTCTTCGAGCTTCTTTTTCAGTATGTTCAATATTATTTTGTTGGAAGACTCGGCTTGGCCGTTAGCGGCGGGATGATACGGAGTGGAGAGTATCCGCTTGATGTCCCATTTCTCGAAGAATTCGGTTGTTTTTCTACCGATGAACTGGGGCCCATTGTCGCAGCTGATTTCTTTGGGGATGCCGAAACGGCATATGATATTTTTCCATATGAAGGCGATGACCTCTTGCTCGTGTATTTGTGCGTACGCACCTGCTTCCACCCATTTAGAAAAATAATCAGTTAAAACTAACAGAAAGCGTACCTTTCCTCGTCCTGCCGGTAGGGGGCCGACTATATCCATCCCCCATTTTATGAA
>NW_017670731.1:45075-70234 GCF_001879085.1 Nicotiana attenuata | reverse complement strand
ATATATATATATATATATATATATATATATATATATATATATATATATATATATATATATATATATGCCCAATCACCTGCCATGTGGACCGTTTACTATTATATGATTTTAATAGATGCATCTATTGTATGGTCATATGTGCGTTTGTTGTCAACTTGCAGTTTGGATTTTTGCAAGATTGATTGCTCAAANGAAGCGGGGCGGCGTGTCGTTGCAAGGTGTCTGGATGTCTCGGAGGAGGCGGATTAGGGGCTCTGACGTAGGGCTGATGCCTTTCTCTGTTGAATCGTGGGAGTGGTTCCCGTCGCCCGTCATTACGTCGATCCCTCCTGACTTCTGATTGCACTGATGTCAGTCGTTGGGGTGGACCGTTAAGATCGTCTTCGTCCGCTCTCACTTCTGCACAGTAGGCAGTGTGGATCTCTTCCCACGTAGTGGGGGGATACTTCATGAGTCGATTGAGCAGCTTCTTGGTCGCTTTCGACCCATCTCTGTTTAACCCGTTTTGGAAAGCAGCGACCGTCATTCCTTCTGATACGTTCGGCAAGCCCATTCTTACCCTGTTGAATCGTGCCAGGAAGTCTCTGAGTCCTTCGCCCGTTGTTTGCCTGATTGCAAAGATATCGTTGACCCTCGCTTCAGCCTTCTTTGCTCCTGCATGGGCGGTGGCGAACTTATCCGCCATCTCTTCGAACGTCGATATCGATCTGGCTAGTAGTTGAGAGTACCATGTTAGCGCTCCTCCTGTCAAAGTTTCACCGAACTTTTTCAGAAACACGGACGGCACATGTTCTTTCGATAAGTCGTTGCCTTTTACAGCGGTTACATAATGGATCAGATGATCTTCCGGATCCGTAGTCCGTTATATATTCTCAAGTATGGGGGCATCTTGAAGGTTTTAGGGATCGGGTGAGGAGCAGCTTCCTCACTATATGGTTGCTCGACGAACCTTCCCACGTCGCGTTTTGGCAGTAGCTTAGGGGCACCAGGTATTTTGTCTACCCTTTCCTGGTGCTCCTTCATTTGATCACGAAGCGTTTTATTCTCGTTCTCCATTTCTTCCATTTTCTTAAGAATGGTTGCGAGTGCATTATCGCTCGCGTTGATATCGGTGTGGGCGCTGCTTGTCCATATAGCACTTGGTTCACCGACGGCAGCCGCGATTTCCGCCGTTGATGAGTCTTTAAGATTTCCCTGAGATGGTTTCTCGAGCATGCCACTTAGAGTGTTCGTCAACCATTCCTCTAGTAGCTTTTTGACTACTGGGGGCGTTTCTTTTGCTGCGGACGTTGAAGCCCCTCTTTCATGCAAGATCGTTAGATCTTCGAGTGAAGAGGGTGAAATCTCCTCCTCCGGAACACTACTTGGTGTTACATTCGCAACATTCTCTCTGCCGGTCTCGTTGAGGGGGCCTATGAGGTTGGTTGAGACATATGCTATCATCTTCAGCCTTGATTCTTTATCTGTCATTTGTTAGTTCTACGGAGTTTGAAGGATAGTGATTGTTGTTCTTGATATCCTAGATGTGAACTATGATTTCGACTACCGAAATCCCCACAGACGGCGCCAAATTGTTTGACTCAAAAGTTATTGAATACTTTTCGAGCAAATCAATCAATATAGATGAAGGGGTAAATCGTAATCGAAGATAATAAATCCTAGGATGATCTTCGTGACTGGTTCGGATAACAATAATACAAATCGGGGAGAGGGAGAAGATGACAATCTTAGAGAGATGAGAGAGAGAGAATGTTAGAGAGATGAGAGAGCAAGAGAGTTTTTATATTTTATCAAAAGATCCTCCCTTTTACACAGCTCAGACTCCCTTTATATAGCGAAGGGTCTTTATTTAGATATTTAAAAGACAAAAATAAAGTACACGCTATAGAAGGGCCGACATGGTCATGAGGTCGTCCCCAGTATTATCCCCAAGTCGTCCTTTTAACCGGACTCGCGTATGTACGGTCGGTCGTGCTTGCTTAGAGACGTGATCGGTCAAATTCGACCCCATACATGTAACACACGTGCTGAGAAACTAGTGTATAAGAAATGAAGGCGAATAAGAATTAACTAAAGCGTGTCACACTGAATATTTTAATGTAAAAGGTAATAAAGCTTGCAATAACACACAATACATTACTAATCTCACTAACAGAGACCTGACATGAGAGTACATGTCGTGACGAGTAAGAAGACAGCTCGAAATTAAAATGAAGATGTAAATCTTTTTTCTGGGAGTTCATACCCCAACAAAAAGAGCTACTAACTATTAAGCATCTTAAAGATCTCTATCCCTGGTACACTCTGGAGGAAGGGTAGGGTACCTTTTCCTATCTGTACAATAGTTATAGATGGTGAATTTTTGGCGAACCCATTGAAGTTTTGTATACTGAGGGCCATCTAATTCTTGGAAAGCCTTTTGATCCCACCATTTCATGCCATTTGTATTACAAACTTGCACTTCTTGAGGGGTGACTGCCTCACAGCCATCTATGTGGAATGAAGTGTAGGAAGCAGTGAATGGTGCTTTGGTCCAATCCGTTTTCTCTAATCCTCCTCTTGTAGCCCAGTCGTCAGCATTCCACAGGCTTGAATAGATCTTCATCGGCTGATTGAATGGGAATTCCACACCTATGTCTTTCGAATTCTTGAATACTCTTATTGGGACGTCGTCCACAAAAATCCTGCAATCCACCACAACCTAGATTAGCTGCTGATACAAGGCCCAATTGCAAAAATATTTGTTTTTGGTTAATTCTTCTTTAAGATTAAAATAGTTACATTATATTTCACGTCCATTTTAGGCACGAGATACTAAAAAGCAAAATATAAACACTCTATCCATATCTCTAAAGTATGAGAATCTGAACATTGATTTCTTAATTACTACTCTCTTGTTCCAGCTTATGTGAGCCTATTTCATTTTTTGTCCATTCCAAAAAGAATGATCCCTTTCGAAATTTGGTAACAATTTAGCTTAAACTTACAATTCTACCCTTAATGAGAAGCTTTTATAATCATACAAATACTCTGGTCCCTTTTTGACTTGTTTAGGACCAATAATTCCAAAAATCTTCATTTTTTTTTAAAATTCGTGTCCAATCAAACAGGTTGACATAAATTGGAACGGATGGAGTACTGTTTAAAAATTGTTCTATAAATTATATCCTACAGTTAGAAAGGGAAACAATTCGACTCCTGTTCTTTCTTTTTTTCCTTTTCCTGGAGGTCCAAATGAAGTAATCAGTTCCTCTTTTATTTGTTCAAAATTCTTATACAACTATACTGCAAGAAAAGGAGGATACGGCGATACTTAATTAGTCACCTTTCTAATTTAATCCCAAAAAATTAAAAAGGAAAGAAGAGCAAGTATTGTAAAGGAAGTTACACAATCTGAAAGGTGTTCCAGAGAACGGAATATGAATGGAAGTCGTTGGTTGGATCAAACCAGAGATAGATCCTCTGCTCTCTGTCTCCTTTACCTCCTGTAAACACATTGGTCTGTAATATGTATGGCTCACCTGTCCTGTTCCCTAGGAATTCGAAATCTATCTCATCGTGTTCTGCATTGTTTGATGACAGCTGAAACAACCAACATATATATATCACTTTCTTCTTTTTTATTTAATTAATGACTAGACTCAATGTGATTCTCACGTATATAATATAATAGTACTTACATAAAATGCAGAGACAACACCAGCAGAATCACCTCCAACAAGCTTCATTTTCATACTAAAGTGCCCAAATAGATACGATTTCTTTGATTGAAATCCAGCTCCTTCAATCATACAAAGTGAGTAAACTACGCAGGCATATATATGGCATTTAATTAATTAATTACCTGAAGATTTGTCAAGAAGAAGCTCAGCTGTGGTGTCACCATTGAGGTACTTGATATGGTGACTGGACCAACTGGGTTCATAGTTGTTCCAAAAAGGCACATCCACTGCCTTTCTCGGCGCCCCACAACTGCCCAGTATTGACAAATTTATCAAAATAAAACCAACTAAAAATCCCTTCATACCCATTATCCTAGCTCTCTGTGTTGTATGTGTATTCTACTATTAATGGATGAGGAAGTTAAAGGGATATACTAGTTCATTATTTATAGGGGATTTCGAGTGTTGAAAAAGAACACGGGTCATGTGTGTCAACAGAACGTTGAAGCAAGTGAGATATTGTCAGATTATTCGGTGCTATGTTTAGACTTCCAACCGTATAGTATAACTGTCCAAGCGCAAGCCTTTTGTCTGGTGCACATTGGGCGAGTAATGCACGGAGCCATGCACATGTTTTCAACCAAACGAAAGAGTAATTTAGCCTCACTTAAATCTCTAGCGAGTGGAACACAAGCTCTCATCAACCGACAGACATCATTAGGTGGAGTACAAGAGACGCACCTAGCTAGGAATCAAGGGCGGATTTAGGGGTGGAAGGGTGTTCACCCGAACCCCCTTCGCCGAAAAATTACACTATATCTAAAAGGCAAAATTTGTTTTTATTTCTATATATTATATTTTGAATTCCCTTGACACGATCCAAAAGCATAATTTAATAGTCAATGAGGTTCAAAACCTTTATAAGGTCAAAGGTTTTATCTCCACTTCTACCAACGAAGGCCATGTGTGTGGATCGGTTTTCTGCGTAAATTTTGACCGCTGCTACGGTTCCCTATGTGCTGTGTAACAGAAGGACCAGTAGGGTGCCCGCCGCGCAGAATCATTTTCTCTGTTAACTTCTTGCCGCGTTCTTGGTTTGGTTTCCATTCATTATTAGGTTCTTTGGATAGCATTAGTGTTAGGAATCTATCTATCTATACTATATTAAAAGCACGAAGGCCCTTAGCGAAATGTCGTTCGCCTATTTTATCCTTTAAAAACAGATTTCATATTGGATAAAATAGCAATTTAATTATTTTTCTAATATTTAGGAGTTAAAAATCAACCAAAATTTTAGTTAGTAAACATTTCCTTAATTGAATCATGTAAAATGTCCAATATTAGAACTTTTAAAGTTTACTATACTTATACAAATGTTACTTTGTCTAACTCTATTTACAGAAATAAAAAATGTATCCCAACAATTAGGACTAAAAGTTAGGGATTTGTATTCAACTATAATTTCTTTAAAATTGTGTAAAAACAAACATATATCAATTTTTGTAGTGATAATTTATTTTTCGAATACATATCGAATAGAAAAAAACAAGAAAGAACCTTTGAACACTCTTCCTTTCTGATAATTAAATGACAGCAAAATAACATTCTATTGTTAATTTGATTCATTTTAAATATGTTCCTTAATCTTATTTCATCTATGTCAAAGTATTCAAATAACTTTGAACACTTACACTTCCTTTCTAATAGCCAGACGATAGCAAAAGACAATTTTATTATTAATTTGATTCCTTTAAAATATGTTTGCATCTTATTTCTTTTATGTGAAAGTTCGGAATAAATTTTAAGAAAAATAAATATTATCCTAAACGTTAATAAAAGTTTATCTTTTCAACAAGGGACGAAATTGTGCTCAAAGTATTTAGCAACATCTATTTAAATAAAAAAGAAATGTACTGAGTGCAATTATAATTTTTTCTAATATGAAATATACTTACAAAAGGTAAAAAAAAAAAAAAGTCGATCCACAAGTTAATAGGAAAAATAGAATATTCTTAAATTTTCTAACGTAAATCAAAGAAAATTAAAAAAAAAAAAAAAAAGGAAGATACATTGCTAAAATTCCTACCATAAATAAATGAGAAACATTTTCAAAAAGGAATTAGATTTTCTTCAATTTCTAAAATCAAAGTTGATTACAAAAGAAAAATATATCTTCCTAAGAGGATTGTTTTAAAATGCCAAATTATCATAAACGTATATAAAAGAAAAAAGACATTTTCAAGATGGAAATTCTAATTAATTTTGTTACGGATTTTTTTTTTTAAACCATTCTACTGCTTATCAAACAAAAACTTAGGAATCTTTTCTTTTTACCCCTTTTTACTTACTTTTTGATTTGAATTTTAGAAATGCTATAGTTTTACTTTAAACACAATTTAATACTTTTGAAAGTTTCCAAGTTCACTTTAATTTAACGTAAGAAACTATTCTTACTTCTGTATAAAATTATATTTAGCGTTAATTTGTCACCAAAACTAAGAATATTATAACTTATACAATTATTTATAGATGAACATATAATTGACATATCTTCTTATCCTTCAGTCATATACTATTTTTCAAAATATTATACATGAAAAATAATAATAATAATAATAATAGGTAAAATTAAAGTATAAACGTAAGCTACGTTATAATTTCGATGATCTTCTTTGTTATTCTATCTTCTTTATATTGTGCAAGCTTGCTACATCAAAGATTTACCTTTTTAAGTTATTTCCTAAAAAAAAAGTGTAAATATCTAAAATACTGTTGAGAAATATTAATACCAATTAACACAGTATGTTTACTCTGTTTGAACTTCTAAACTAAATACAAAACCATGTGCCGCTATTTCAATAAAGCATATGAGAACTTATTTGGGACAATTTTTTTTTGCTATAAAATTAGCTAAACAGAATCAACATTCATTATTTTTAAGAACTTACACTTTCTTGTTAAATGTTTATTTGTAACTCTTGACACATTTGTAATAATATTTATGTCACTTAAAAAAACTATTCATGACACGAGATACACGCGCATCGCGCGTACACTTAAATCTAGTACTATATTAAAAGCACGAAAACCCTAGCGAAATGTCGTTCGTCTTTTTTACCCTTTAAAAGTATAGTTTACATGGAACAAAATATATAGTCATTTGATTATTATTTTTTTATATATAGAAATAGTCATTTAATTATTTCCTAATATTTAGGACTTCAAATTCAACTAAATTTGTGTGTATAATTCTTTCCTTATTTATATCATATAATGTAAGACATTTTTAAAAGAAATATAATAAAAAATGAACGGTTCATTTTTTCCTAATATTTTAGGCAAATTTGTTTAGCCCTTCAAATCCTTTAACGTTTGGGATTCTTTATCTTCCAGAGAGGAAAAAGATTCTTCAAAGTGATCTTTTCCATGAGTAATTATTGGCGTGACTTTAGAATTTTAATAGATAGAACAAAATTTCAATTTGATAGACATTACTATTTTATTGTTAGTATATATTAAATAAAACATAAAGGCCTAAATATTGTAGGTCAAATTTTCGAGCAATTTTAACTCCTTTTAGGTTTAGAAAATACATTAACTTGAATTTATAAATATAATAAAACTATTTTACGCATCTACATAACAAAATTCTTTACATTTGGAACTAAAGTTAACTTTCACAAGGATTTATAAATCTTATAAAAATATTATCTGCTCAATTAACATAACAAAATTCTTTACTATAACCCAAGTTAGTTTTCACAAGGATTATAAATCTAATAAAAATAGGCTACTCTATTTTGTTTGGTTTTCTATTCGGTGTCTGGTACTTGTATTGGGGCCGATTAGATTTAATTTCGCGTTGAAAAGTCTCACATTAACAAAGATAATTTTATACCCAGGACGTAAACCCAATAACTTTGGTTAAGGACGGATCTGCTAGATTTACAATAGATGATGGAGTTTTTCAAGTATCACTACAATGAGACTAAAACTTTTTTCGGTGTTTGAATCCTTTACAATTTTTCTTTTTTTGGTTTACAGTCAAATATGTTTTTTAAAAATATAATATTTATAAAACCCATATGGGGCAGTACCAAAAAGAAGCATGTTAGATTATACTTTTTCTTTTAAATAGTTCTAAATTATCAAATTTTTACTTTTAAAAAGTTCATGATAACAACATTCAATTTAAGGAAAAAAACGGGTAGAGCTTTTTCTCTATTGATTTTTCTAAATAGGCCCGGCATTTATCATTTTCATAAACTTGCATTGAAAATGCAGATTCATTCCTGAAGATGAATGTAATAATATGTGATAAAAGTAATGAATAAAGACGTGCAATGCATGATTGGATACACACCACAACTCACCTCTAAGGGAGGTTTGAGAGAAAGAGAGATAATGAATATTAGTGTATGATTACATATATATGTCATTGGTCGTGTACATGTGGTACGCCATAAATAATTTGACATGCCTTATAAAAAGTTATTAAAGGCAAAAGTAAAGCAAGAAATGATTTTGCTTATGATGATTTTGACCATGACAATTATTATGATATGATTTTCTCCGTGAAGGAGACATTCACCATATGGATGGTGTGACAAAAGATATTATAGTACAAAATCAATTAAGAGCTCCGAAAGAGCTAATTTGTTACTACCCGGATGAATGAAATTGTTCATGACATTGATATTCTAGTAAGTCTTAAACGGAATTTTTGAGTTTCAAATATATTAGCCAAAATGGTTGGCATATTGAGACTATAAATGAAAGGAAGATTGAATATATTCATATTTCTATAATCATACCGGGTAAATATAAAAGGTTACCCGATTTTTCTTTTATTTGTACTACACAAGTATAAGCATGATGATGGAATCACATGCCACAAGTAAACTAGAGGTTTACTGAAACAAATATTAGTTGGCATGAACGGGTTGGCCATCCCGGTTCAATTATGATGCAAAAATTAATTGAGAATTCACATTGGCATATATTGAAGAAATAGAAGATTCTTCAAGAATTCTCTTGTGCTGCTTATTCTCATGATATACCAGTTAAGGTTGGGATTGAATCCCTTGATATCTGGAATGAATAAAAGGTGATATATATATATATGGGCCCAATCACCTGCCATGTGGACCGTTTACTATTATATGATTTTAATAGATGCATCTATTGTATGGTCATATGTGCGTTTGTTGTCAACTTGCAGTTTGAATTTTGCAAGATTGATTGCTCAAATTATTAGAGCAGAGTCCAGAATATAAATTTATCTTGATAATGCTGGTTTAAATCCAAGTTGGTTTAGCATAGATTGTATGCCTCCAATTATAGATAAGCCATTGGTTATGAGAACAAAATTACCAAAAGGAAATTTGGTATGAGATGTATTATTTAATATAGAGCAGCACTTGTACGCATCTAGCCAAGTGATGATAAATTCTCCCCGTCACAATTGATTCAAGCTCAAGAACCAAATAATTTCCATCTTGAAATATAGATGTGCTATATGATTCAATTGTGACACCACAATGCACAAAGATGGGTTCCCAAATAAGGTTGAGAAATGTGTTGGTGATCCCAACATTAGAGGGAGAAAATGGGCAGCTGAAACAGTGATACGTGGAATGAATTAATGTGAATACATCTAGATCCTCGTACAAGAAAATGTGAACTTATGTGAACTTGAAGTTCACGTGATAATTTATTTCTAAAATATTGCCATGAGCATTTGCTGACCCAAGGCTAGATGTCATATTTCAGCTGTTAATGCACCAAAATAGAATAAAGTCCATGATGGACAGAGTTTATGACACTCATGAAGCGTAATAGACTAATCGGTTCCAAAGATAAAACTCCTTGAAGAAGGAGAGGAGCAAACGTTCAAGATGGTCACAATAAGGAGGCAAGTGCTTTATAAGAGCACCATGACATAACACTTTATAAGACCTCATGGGAGAGGCTCAGGTACCTGAAAATAATGAGATAAAGAGATCTCAATAAGTTATGTCTTTAGTGGGTAATGACAGAACCGATGTAAAATGATCATTGACGATATTGTTTATATAATGTAGCGCCCAATATTATTAATATTGACGAGGATGTTGAGCTCAAATCTGTCATGGAATTTGGACAGATAAATGATTGGCCAAATGAAAAATATGCAATAAAAATTGACTTCATCTGAAAAATATAAAGTTGGACGAATAGTCCCAACAACTGAAAGTATAAAGGCTATATGGAGATATTGAAATATGATTAATATTATATTGCAAAAGGAATCCTTGATATAGATTTGTTTATTCTAACAAATATTGTCAAGGTTTTGTTGGTTATACAAATGCAGGGCATAGTTCGTTGTTCAAACAATCTATTTCCATGTGAGGACATGTGACTTTTCTTTGGAGAGACGATTCCAATAATATTGAAGACGATGATGCTTCATAGCTCAATTAAAAGAACGATATATTGAAGAAGACAAAATAAAGCACACTTAGCCAAAGTTTCTTCGCAGAGACGATCTTCAATAGAATGATGAAATAGATGTTCAAGAAATTCCTTCAAGTGATAATTTGGCGGAATAATTCACAAAGGCATTGCCGATCTCAATATTAGAGAAGTTGTTATACAAGCTTGGAATTCGGCGTCTCCGAGAAATAAAGTGATATTTTCATCAGGGGGAGGCAAATACGCGCTGTACTCTTTTTTCCTTAGCTAAGGTTTTATCCCACTGGGTTTTCCTGGCAAGGTTTTTAATGAGGCAGCAAGTAATGCGTATTACAAGATATGTGTACTCTTTTTCCTTCACTAAGATTTTTTCCTCCATGGTTTTTTCTTAGTAAGGTTTTAACGAGGCACATTATCTATGGACATCCAAGGGGGAGTGTTATGAAATACATATTTATATGGATGTCCACTAATCAAATATAACTTCCACTACTCTTCTCCATTATGTAGATAACCCCCACTACTTCTCACCATTATTGTTGTAACTCCCTCACCTTCATAACTTACCCATGATCTTCCTCCATGATCTCAAATGTTTAATGGCATACTTATGGAATTCTTTTGGTATACCTCTATGTTGTACTATAAATAGAGGATGAGAACTCATTTTGTAACACACTTGAATACATGGAAGAAATAGATTCTCTTCTCTCTTTCTCTCTACATTATTGTCTATCTTTTTGTTTTATATTATTACATTGAGCTAAGTTTTGTAACAATCATAGAATAATTGCAATTTTGAGGCTCAAATTTGGGCTACTAACGAGGCAAAGTGAAAGAGACCACGCCATGACTGCAAAGGTACCGATTTTCAAATCACATATCAACTATGCCCGAATAGTTTTTAGCTCAGATAAGAAAATTTCATCACTGTCCTTAAGAAATGATCGCATAAGTTGAAAGAATTTCAGTTAGGCTCATGAATAAGAATGAGGTCCAAGTACTACTACTAATGATAACGATTTGCTGTCAACTGGAAGCTCTCAGATTTGTATCTATAGCATTGAGTTCTCTGGCATTTTTTATGGCTGCAAATGGCTGAAATTCAAGTTGCCCCACAAAGGTACAGGCAACAAAACTCCAATGCTCGATTTCAATTAGCTCAGCAAATATAAATAGTTTGGTTAAGAAGAGAGATGTTATTGGTCGTTTAATTACAATTAGGTACGGGTCTTTCATAATAGATGGATCCTTCCATATGGGTGGGTCTAACTTAATGGGGTTAGAATTTAAAATGCACCAGTAATAAAATGCTACTTGATATTAAGTAATATTCATTTTATTTGGTGTTGACCGTTAGTCATAATTGTAAAGTTGAACCGAAAATATAATGTTGGGGACAATTTTAGTTTAATAGATGGACGGAAAGTATATTATACCAATTTTAATAGTCTAGGGACAATTTTAGTCTTTTTTTCAATTATTTTTATGTAACAGTAAATTTTACTGGGTATGACTAATTATATGTTATTGTGAGACTTTGGTGCATTTGATTTCTATAGACTAGCTATTTCTAGCTTCTATAGTGGTCTTGGCACTTTAAAATAATTTTATATTGATACTGCATAAACATATCAAACAGAGGTAGGTAGTATAAGTCCTTCTCCACCCTTAAAAAAGTTACTAACTCTAAAAAGTTAGGCTGTTACACCTATGAAATGGACAGTATTCCATTCCCAACGCAAACCCTTCTTAGAGATTAGACAACAAAAAGAAAAGTCATGTTATTATCTAATAGCCCGTTTGGCCAAGCTTCTAAAATCAGCTTATTTTGAGAAGTGTTTTTATCAAAAGTATTTTTAAAAAAAGTGCATTTGGTGAGAAGTAGTTTGTGTTTGGCTAATTAATTAGAAAAGCACTTTGAGCAGTAATTAGTTTTTGGCCAAGCTTTTGAAAACTGCTTCTAAGTGTATTTTTTTCAAAAGTGCTTCTCAGAAAAGTGCTTCTGGAGAGAAGCTATTTTTTTCTGCTTCTCCAAAACTGTTTCTGCTTCTCCTCAAAAGCACTTTTTCCTTCCAAAAGCTTGGCCAAACACCTCAATTTCTGACCAAAAGTACTTTTGGCCAAAAAAAACATTTTTGGCCCAAAAAAAAAAGCTTGGCCAAACAGGCTATAAGACAATGCTGATCACTGATAGCTTGTAGTGACAAATCATTGATGATCATCTCAGCAATTGGCGGAATTTTCTTCACTTCTGATTCGCAATTGTTATTCATCCTAATTGATCATGTTGCATGAATTGTAACCTGGCATATGATTCGATTATACAAACATATGATTTCGTTCCGTTGATAATTAGTAGATTATTTTTCAGATAGCATAACATAGAAACAACGTTGTTAAGAGCTAGTGAAGTTTAAAAGAAATAAAGATTTTTGAAACATAACAAAAGTATTATTACTAACTTGTAGTAGTAGTTTTAAACTTCATAACATTTATATGGATGAAATGTGAGAATAAATCAAAGAGCTTGTCGATACAGAAATTAAAGATTCATTCTTTAGAAGAAAAAAAAAAGAATCATAAAATAGAACAGATGAAACAGTAATCTAATTAAGAAATATTTATAAGAGAGTACATAGTAATTGAAAATGTAAATGGGAAAGAAAGATTTAAAACAGAATATAGAACATCAAAGCTTTGGAAGTTGTTGAAGAAGAACGTGCCTTCATGCGTCTTCTTACATCGTAATAATACAAATAGGCAACTCCGATAGTCCATGTTACATCAGGGAAGATGAGATAATTTGATTGATGATGTATTGGCTAGCATATGTCCTTTTTTAGATATGTGTCCTCCGTCTATGGTAACATGTCACGCCCTTGAAACTAGGGTGAGACATTATGACATTTGACCTACTTAATCCGCCGAGCGAATTTTATTCTAACTAATTGAAGATCTAAACTGATCATAATATTCTCGAAATTTATTACAAGATCATTAGATAATATAAGTTGGAATACTGAGTGTTAATTCATCATTAGTTTGTAGTCTAAAAGCCACAAGCAAAGTTAAGTGCCTCCATTGAAAATTTGAATGCATAAGTCTATGGGGCATTTCCCTCATATAAATAATAATATTTAAAAGAAGGGACAGTAAGAAAAAGACTGTTACTGTCGGAATAAATCAACGGAGCTTGCATTCTGAGTCTAAGAAATCTGTCTCTAGCCGCGTACGTCGTCACCTGCGCACTCAATATCTGGCATATAGTATGACAGCCCCAAACAAGCTAAGTACCTCAAAAAAGAGATTTTTACGCTCTTATAAAATAGTATTTATATTATTTTTATCATATTTGAATTATTCTAATAATAGCACATTTTATTACAAATGCAGCATATATAAATAAAGTATTAGTATTTAATAACGTATTTATTTTCTAACTCTTCCTAAAAACAAGGGATTATGTTTAAAAATAGCGGCCGAGAAGATTTCTCTTCTCTCCTTGGGAAAAGTTTCATGTCTTCCCTTATTTCAGTAGAAGTTCTTCCCATCACTTATCAATTTAATTTTTCTTTTTCGACACTTATGCTCAAATACTATTGTTGCTTTCTCACAACCTTCGACAAGTCTCACTCTTCTAAGAAATTACCAACGCAAGAGTTAAACCAAATATTTCTTTCTCCTCATACTTTTTATTCTTCAATGATATATAATTTGGTGTATTATACATAATATCACCTGCCACACGATCAAGTGTTCGAGAACAAAATTTCTTTTTGATATGTTGTCATTGCTCATCGGTATGGCAGATTTTCCCAAATATTTGATACAACATGTATGTTTTAGAATATGACATATTAAATATAAACATTTATAAAGATTTATACCTATAATATACCAAAAATATTACATAACAACATTTGAATTAAAAACATACCTTATTTATACGATGTTTTATAATGAAATTATACCTCCAACGTATATTTATACAAAGGAGATTTCTGTTAGTTCTTTTCAATATTTTATTTTTATGTTGGATAGTTTTATTTTTTCAGCAAAATATACATTTAATATATTTATAATATATTATATTGTAAAAGTTTTATATAATTTTAATATTCGTTCAATAAAATTATTTACCCTAAAAATTGGATAACAATTAAACTTATAATGTGGTTTTAAGGATATGTGATTTCACCTAATACCAATTGATAAACGTAAAGATAAGTGATGCAAATTGACAATAATATAAAGCAAACCACCGTTTGGACAGATCCCTCGAGCTTGGACACCCTCGAGCTAGTTATGCAAGAACAGTTAAAATATAACGAGCTGATAAACAAGAGAATGCAAATTAAAGAGAGAATATTATATTGCTTTGATCAGTGTGAATGTAAGGTGTCTACAAATGACGGGGGACTCCTCTTTATATAGTAGAGGAGTCCTAATTATGGTATAACTCTAATTACAGAGATAAATCTCATGATTAGCCTAAACAATCGCCCTTGATCTGATCTATTCCGGGATTTTCGCCGTGATCTTCGATTGGTTACGGATATCTCGCCTTTTCATTATTGCGCTTCGTCCGAAGTCTATCATATATGGTCTCGATCGTTGTTGGCCTCGACCTCGATGAGCACCTCGATTCTCGAGCTTGATACGTCATCTTCGCGCTTTGACCTGATCCATTACGAGACTGACCCTCAACGTGATTCCCTCGTCTCGATTAAATGGCAAAGTCGGGCACGCCCTATTTTAACCATATACAGCCCTTGTTTCTTGGAGTCTAATGAGAATAAACAAACTGAGCCTTTATTTTTATACCTCGACCAGTTATGATGTCACCCTTGTGACGTAAGCGATAGAAGCGACCGAAGCGTCGCGTCGGTACAGTTCCCAAGACATTAATGAGCATCAATTGATGGTCGGCCACTAGCGCCTTTGAACCGTCGCTGTGAATCCTTAAATAGGTCTTCTTCTCACTTCTTTAAAGTTTACTTTGAATTTTTCTTGCACAATCTTTAAAATCCTTCTGAGTTTTTCAAGTCTTTCTGCAAATCTTCAAATTTCTTCACATCTTATCAAGCCACTCCGTTCTTGCACAGTTTCTAGGCCTACCAACCTTTCTTCAAACTACAAATCTCATCTTCTTCTTTCTCTGAATCAATAAAAAAATGGCAAAAACATCTAAAATCGTTCCTCAAAAGGAAAAAGCTTCTTCATCGCCGCCAGCAGGCGATAAAACACCGGTGGAGCCGCACCCTGAGGAATGTGTTCCCGAGATGGGGTGTGATCTCTCTTCTGACTTTAAAGTCGAGAAAACTTCTTATGTCCCTGGCCGGTGTGAGCCAATGTCTAGGTACATGTGCTTGATAAGTGAGAGCGACCTCGAGCAGGTCAAGGAAGACTGCTATTTGGAGATAAAAGAGGTGGTGATTCCGTCTCCCGAGGAAGATATTACTACCCACGTGGAAGGATTTCTAAGTGTTTACACTTATTCTTTCACGTTGGACCCCGTCGATCCCGTTATCATCGATTCAGCGTCGGGCCACCAACATGTTGTTCACGAGCATAGACGAGGACAAGGATCGAGGGTGGATGGGTCGGTTCATTCGAGTGAAAACTTTCAACCTAATTCTGGCCTAGAAGATGCCATTTCCCGAGAAGTGGAATATGGAGCGTAAGTCCGATCCTTCCTTCAGCTTCTATTTACTGTTTTGTTCCCTTCACTTCTTTTTGCCGACATCCCTTTTTGTGATGTAGCGATCGCTTGGATGCCGGTGCGATTCTGGACCTCGAGATGAATCGGCCTAAGGCGGCTATCCACCCTGTTAATCTTTGTATGGCATTAACGCTATCTACGACTGTGATGTCTTCGATTGCCTTGATTTTATCGGGGTTGATCTCGATTCCCTGATTTGACATCATAAAGCCGAGGAACTTTTCCGAACCAACCCCGAATGCACATATCTCGGGGTTGAGTTTCATGTTGTATTTTCTAAATATGTTGAAGGTTTCCTGCAAATGTGCCAAATGGTCCTCTGCGCGCAGGGACTTAACTAGCATGTCATCAATATAAACCTCCATTGATTTACCTATTTGTTCTTCGAAACTCACCATTCTCCAAGTCTAGGGTTCAAAATATGAGAGAATGGGCTAAAATCTCGAAATTAGAACTTCATATAGTCTGCCCAACGATACCCTTCATGAACACGACCCAAGCCTCGCATTCGTGAAGCACAAACCAGCAACTGCCCCAAAATTACCCTTCCCGATCACGGTCAACCACCCGCAAAGGCGATGCAATGCATCCTAAGCCTACTCGAACGCAACCCTGACCTCGCTAACCCGATGGCTAATTCCCAGCCAGCTCCCACCCAGCCTCTCCTTTATGCGAATGCGAGCCCTTCGCTCGTGAACGTGAAGACCAATGGACCCTAACCCTTCCCGAACGTGACCTCCTATACGCATTTGCTAAGAACAAAATCTAAGCTTCCCAAATAAGCCTCCGCGATTGCAAGACCTGCTCCGCAATCACGAAGCACATCAGACACCAATAGAAAATCTACAATTCAACCAAGCTCCGCGTGGTCTAAAACTTACCCGAGCTATTTGAGTCCCCCGTCCGATCATACCAACAAGCCCGTATATACTACCCGGACCTTTCCAAAGCTTAAAAACACATGCAAGATCACCACACCTATGAATCGATGATCAAACTGTCAATTGAATTCTCATAAGCTTCTAAAAAAGCTATTTTAAGTCCTGAAACAACAATACAAATTCGATATCATCAAAGTCAACTCCCGATCAAACCTATAAACCTTCCGAACCTTTAACTTTTCAACTTTTGGCATTTAAAGCCAAAACATCCTAGGAACCTTCAAATCCAAATTTTTTTGACATACGACTGGCCAAAATTATTATGTGAACCTATTGAACCATCAAAACACTAATTTGAGGTCATTTACACAAAAGTCAAACCTTGGTCAATTCTTTTAACTTAAGCTTCCAACTATAGAAGTAAGTGTTCCAATTCATTCCAAAATCTTCCCGTAACCAAACCAACCATCCCGACAAATCACATAACAACAAAACAAGCATGTGGGAAGCATCAAATAGGAAAACATGGCTAAAATACACAAAACGATCGGTCAGATCATTACACAGACTTAGCAAAAAAACTTCTTGGGCACAAATATTAATCATTTGAAATTTTTTTTTTAAAAATTTGACATTTTAAAAAAATAACATGTTATTTATTAGTTTCTTTTTTTTTCGAAAATCTAACCTTAAAACTCTAAGTATTAGATTTTAATTAATTGAGACGTTTAATGAAGAAATAAAATGTACGTAGATAAATATTCTGATAAGAAAAGCTAACGAATATCATATCAAGGGGTATAAAATTTTAAGAAACAACTAATATGAACAGACCCTAATGATTGGAAACATGTTCCAACTATTCTTTAGTTGTTAGCATCGAATTAATATTGGAACTTAATTTGGATATGAACAGAACAAAAATAATAGGAAACCCACAAGAACGTAATTTCTAAATTCTTGGCATTAACAATTGAGCATGCATGTGCGCGGCAATTGATGCTTGATCAAACTTGGGATTTTGTGATGCCAAATAACCATAGGCGGACGTACATTGCAGGTTGAGGGGTCCCGAGACCCATTAACATCGGTAAAAATTATGTATAAATATATATTTTATATATATATTTGTACATACAATTGGACCTCCCTAATTATTTTAGAGAAATTTTCATAAATAGATATCTTTTAGTGGTAATTAACTCTCTATAGATACCATTTGCTATATTACAGCTTGTAGATACGTTTTTAGATGTTTTAAGATGTATTTGATGTATTAATTAGGTTACTGTATTCTTGAATACAATAGAAAAAAACGGCGTGAATCATGGAAAACCTGTTAATAAGATGTTGTATTCAACTGTATTCAAGAGTTGAATCATTGAATAATGTAACGTATATTCCTTAAAAAAGGGACCTTTCAACTGATTAAAAACGGAAAGAAAATCAATCTAGCAAATAGTCTCCTAATATAACTCAACTAACACAATTATAGCACCCATAATCTGTATTTCCCCCTCCATCAACGATTTTCCATCCGAAAGTATCCAAAAATAGAGGATTCTGTCGATTTTCAAATCTCCACTTCCCCTATGCAGTAGCACTGAAAGTTAAGCCTTTGTGCTCTGTTTATTCTGCAGGTGGAGGAACTCTTTTCCCTTAAAAACAATGGAACTAATGTGGAGGTTCGCCTTGTGAACCAGCACCTATACAAGGCTTTTGAAGGCACTAGATTTCATAAGCTGGACATATCTCATATGAGTGAGTTTAGAGCGGATGCCCATCCATCTACAGCAGGTGGCAAGAAACATGCTGATTGCATGCATTGGTGCTTACCAGGACTTACAGATACCTGGAATGACTTGTTTGTAGCATATTTAAGTAATATCAAAGACGGGACCTAAGTTATGATTATATAATTCTTGGGGTAACTGTATATATTTCAAGGTAGCAATGGAAGTTGTATCCTATATTCAGTAGTATTCTGCCAGCATTCATATAGTATGTATTATAATATATTCAATGTATTTACATGTATATACATGTATGTCTTTGAATTCTGTATGTACAAATATAGTTGTATCTATTATAGTTGTATTTTAATACAAAATATATAATGATTCTTAAAACTAAATAAAATTATAATACTATATATGAAAATTATATTTAATACGTCTATTCTTATATATATGTATGATTTGTTTTTTTAAATGTAGGTGGTGCCATCGACTGAATATTTGCATACAGTGAACGATGAAGGAAGGCATTACACAATATGCCTTTTAGAGAAAAAATGCAGTTGTGGGCGGTTCCAAGTCGACGAATTACCCTGCCCACACGCTTGGGCTGTCCTGAAGAGCAAGTTTCTAATGCCAGAAGATTATTGCTCTGATTATTACAAACCAAAGTCTGTTGTAATGACATATGAGGTGCCCGTGTATCCTTTGCCGGACCGGAAAGAATGGAATATACCAGCACATGTAGCAGATAAGCCCTTCATTGAATTGCTGTAGAAGAAAAATCAACATTCGTGTAGCATATGTGGGCAGGAATGACATAATAAGCGTACTTGTAGAAATGCTCCACGTTGAAATTAGTTCACAATCTGGCTTGTATTAATGAAAAACAATTTGTTATAGAGTCCGGTGTCATTTCGAATCTATTTTGGATATACTTAGTTGATGTATTAAATCTGAATACGTAATTAAAATACGACCATTGTATCTTCATTATATATGAATATAGATGAATACAATCATTGAATACATTGAAGTGATGATTCTTTTTGGAATACATATAGTACATCAGAGAGTTAATATGATTTATGAATGTTAAATACATGTATTCAAATCCACTTGAATACAAATTATGACAATTTGTTATTACAATCAGTTATATACAAAAGCCGTATTCAAAATACAGTTGAATACATATCAATGCAATATATCATATAAATATGAAGGTCTAAAAATACCTGCTGAAAATATGTGAACATAACCTGGTGAATACATATAAATACAACTTAATGAATATAGATACATATATCATGTTGAATACTGACTGATACAGTAAGTTGAATACATATCAATACAACATGTTAAATACATGTATTCAAATACAGTTGAATACAAATTATGACAATCTGTTATCACAATTAGTTATATACAAAAGTTGTATTCAAAATACAGCTAAATACATATCAATGCAATATATCATATAAATATGAAGGTCTAAAAACACCTGCTGAAAATATGTGAACATAACCTGGTGAATACATATAAATACAACTTAATGAATATAGATAAATATATCATGTTGAATACTGACTGATACAATAAGTTGAATATATATCAATACAACATTTTTCATACATACTAATACAACATAAGACTACTCTAACATTATCTTCACCGATGTATCAGAATCGGTGATGTGCCTAAGAATCATTGAAGGTGCTTCGCTCTCGCTTACGGAATCAGCGTCTATCTTCCGCATAGCATAGCCCCAAAGGAGTGCACCATATCTTTGGCAGAGTAAATTGGCATCAAATTTTACTTGTGGAACCAGCCCAACTGTGCTAAGAAACTCTGCGTATGCCGCGACATGCACCCCACAAAGTAGAACTTAATAGTTTATACTGTTCTGGAGTAAGCTTTTCTTTGAGATCAGATACTATGTTTGTGTTTGTATATGAAAAAATATGCAATGATAATCTTGGCGGGTGTTTCACAAACAATTTAATTTCATGCATACAAACAAGAATTTTAAAAAGGTTTCATATTCATCATCAATATATAAACTCATTAAGTGTTATGAATACATATAAATACAACACGATACAGTTAAATACTGAAATACATATTAATACCATTTAGTACAAAACAGTGAATATATACATATAACAAGCAAGGAAAACTATAATAAGTACGGAAATACAATGAATGTAAATTAGAATACATCTAAATACATTTAAATACAACATATAATATTCAAGTAAGCACAACTCAGTTAATGACATTAACTCAGTTAATGACATTGTAAATGTGTAAATGAGTTCTGATACTTATGAATACAACTAAATACATACAAATACATCATCATACATATAAAATCACATGAATAATTATGATGTGACGACCCAAAGGGTCATCACCGTGGTTCTCCCTTTTTCCGCGCTTCCGAGGCCTTGGAAACCTCACTTTTGGTTGCCTCGATTTGCCTGCGCACTCCGGGCGCGAAGCCGGAAAATTTTTATGTTAAAATATATGGATTTTGTGAAAAATTTGGTGAAATATGATATTAATATTGATATAGTTGACTTTGGTCAACATTTTGGGTAAACGGACCCGGACCGTGATGTGACGGTCCCGGGAGGTCCGTAGAAAAATATGGGACTCGGGCATGTGCCCGGAGTCAAAATCCGAGGTCCAGAACCCCGGTAAAAGAATTTTTCTGATAAATTATTTTCTGAAATTAATAAGGAAAAATGGAAATGAAAATGAGTTTGAAAATATAGGTATCGGGCTCGTATTTTGGTTTCGACGCCCGGTAAAGGTCTTAAATATGTTTTAAGCGCTTTCTGTGAAATTTGGTCGAAATCGGACATCGTTTGACGTGTTTCTGACCTAAATAGCTAAAGTTGGAAGTTTATGAACTTTGAAATGAAAATCATGAGTTTTGAGGTTTGATTCTTTGATTTTGATATTATTTTCGCGATTTGATCGCTCGATTAAGTTAGTAGGATGTTATTGAGTTAGCGTGTGTGTTTTGTTGGGAGCCCCGAGGGCTCGGGAGTGATTTGGAGGTGGTTCGGGGTGGTTTTGCACTTAGAAAAATCTGGTATTTTGCTGTTTGCTGGTATCTGGTACATTGCTCTATGCGATCGCATAGGAGCCTCCGCGATCGCATAGAGTAAATTTCAAGTTGCCCCATTTGTTCTATGCGATCGCAATAATCCCAACGCGATCGCGTAGCTTTGTCCAGTCCTTCAATGCGATCGCAGCCCTTACCCCTGCGATCGCATAGCTTTAATCTGAGCAGCCCCATTTTTTTTTCCTCTATGCGATCGCAGGTCCTCCCATGCGATCGTAGTGACCAGTCTTCTCTTACTCTATGCGATCGCATCCCTTGCTCCGCGATCGCATAGAACAATTTCGTCCAGTGATTTTTGATAAAAAACAGAACTTTCATTACGGGATTTTTCTCACTTTTTCACACGGGCTCTTCTCTTTCACACTCTATAGACGATTTTCAAGCTCCTCTTCCTCCATATCTCTTTGGGTAAGTATTCTTAACTTCATTATCTCCTAATCCTTTCATCTAAACACTGATTTCCTAGCCCTAAATCATGAATTCAAGGTAGAAAATGGGGCTTTTGGGTAGAACTAGGGCTTTGGGAATTTTGAGTGATTCAACCTCAATTTGGGGTCGAATCTTGAAACAAATTACATATTTGAACTCTTAGGGTTATGGGTGATTGAAATTTGGTCCGAGCCTCGAGTTTGGACCATGTGGGCCCGGTGTCTGATTTTGCTATTTTTGGAAGAATGGTAGGAAATTCATTTCTAGGCTATGGGATTATGTTGTTGAGCCTCATTTGATATTATTGAATTAATTATGAATAGATATCATTGTTTCGGAGTCGAATTCTAGAGGAAAGGCGGTGTTAGAGGCTTGATTGCTATTTTCGGACCGAGGTAAGTGTTTGATCTAACTTTGGCTTGAGGGAATAGGATTAGAGTATCATGAATGCTATTTGCTAATTGATCGAGTACGGTGTATAGGCGTGGTGACGAGTGTCTATACACCGGAGTCTAGCATGACCGTGGGTCTTTGTTTGTACTTGTTTTTACTCTTATTACATATTTTGGTAAAAAATAAAAAGATATTTTTGTTTCTTAAAAATGGGCTCATAACGTATAAATGCAAAATTTAAAGAAGGAATCAAGTGATTTTTCTTTTTTCTTTAGTCTTTTTCTCATTAAATATTATGTAAACCTTTTCCACTTCTTTTCTTGGTTTGCACAATAATCAATTTTCTTTTTTAATCTTTCTCAGTTCTCACCAAACGTTATTACTATTATATTTTCTCTTTGTGCCTCCAAGAGATCATATTGTTCCGTATTTTTTGTCAATTAAGCTAAAGCCTACCATACGTTTATTGAAAGCAACAAATATTTATTTTCACATCAAATTAATGAATCAGGTTCCTCTATTCCGACTTTTTAGTACTAGTTTTCATCTACGTTTGTTTTTCTTGATATTTTCAATACGTATGCATATATTATCCTTTTAGTATTTATTAAAATTTAAATATGCCAAATATAAAGTATGAATTCGGTCATTCAAAACTTAAGGAAAAAAAGTTGAATCTTCGATACAATCCCAAAAAAGAAGAAATGTTAGTACTCTAATTGATATACTCAATCCAATAAAAAGACTTGATTCTTTTTCAAATGCTTATATTGCATATAGAATAATGGTAACAGTTCATCTAACAGTTGTCTTGGATCGTCCTCGATCACAAACTAGAAATTTGAAAGAAGTTTTTTGAATTAATATTAATAAAATCTTACTTAAGATCAATCATGGCGCAAGAGATTAAATGAATTAATTATATTATCAATTGAAAAATAACTATTAGAAGAAATAGATTATAAAATAAATATTCATAATTTTGCATTTGAAAAGCTAGAAAATTATATTTCAAATAAATAATATATATGAATTTTTTTTATTATAAAAAATAATTAAAGGCCTCTATACTTCTATGGTAGTAGGACATATGGGGAATCAGGAACATAGGCAACCTTAGTACTTCTAAGAATAGAATCATTTCTGAAACTTGCGTGCTTGCTCGTTTCGTTGTATCATATGGATCATGCCAAAAAGGAAAGAATGGATAGCCTTCACATACCTTAATTGCTCATACGAACTCGAGAAGGTCGTAGATGATCATTCAAACTTGGATCATATTCAATAGAATTATCCTCAAGGCATGAATTCCCAATGAATTATCCTTAACTAAGGGTGTTGAACGTTGGTTTACTCCTTCTCCATACCAAATGAAGGGTGAACATTTATAATAAGCTTTCCAAGAATGAGAGCACGCCAAATTCACTCACAATAGTAACATAAATCATATGCTTACCAAGTGCTCCATCATGTTTGTTTGGTATTGTAGTAGGAAGATGATATGATTTCCCTTCAATATTTTCTAACGTGAATCTCTAATGGAAAGAACAATACTTTGAATCTTTTGAAGTCTAAGAGACCAAATGAATCAAAATGGCCAGAAACCTTTAAATGTGTTTGAATGGGTGTGGGCCCATTTGATGTGGTGATTAAGCCACTTTAACTTTCAAAAATGTGACATCTTGCGAGACTCTTAAGAGTCATCTAAATATTAAGGGAGGGGCTGCCACATTTTGCCCTCTTAAAAACTTATCCAAATTATGATTAATTTATTAGTTAATCTCCCACTAAAATCAATAATTACACAATTATCTACATAATTAACAATTATATCAAATTACTTAAAATACTATTCAATTTTAACACACTTTATAAAATTTACTATTATGGTCATGTGGTACCATATAAAATAAATACATACACTATTATTTAAACCATCCATATTAAATAAAACGGTTACAAGTTTGTATAGCGCATGTAAACCATGCATTATGTATTTCCAAAAAACAAAAAAACACACACACGCACACAACTAACCACAACTCATCGAGACGTTAGGACAGATTATATAGCATCATGCATACCATTAGAGGTGGCAAAATGGTTAAAAGAAAACAGTTAACCACCCATATTATCCACTAGAAAATGGGTAATGAACTTTTTTAAAACGGGTCAAATATGGATAAGAACCATATTATCCATTTAGAAAATGGATAACCAATGGATCTAACTTCTACATCTGTAAAGCCTCAAATTGGGGGTTCCTCAAGTTAAGGAGACTAAAAATTCTCTCAAAAGTGATCATATGCAAAAAGTCATGGATAATATGGTTACCCATATTATCCGCCGGTTAACCCGTTTTTTGTCCGTATTAAATATGGGTCAGTTCGGATAAATGATCCATTTTTCATTACCCATTTTCGACCCGAACCATATCCGGCCCGACCCGACCGTTTTCCACTCCTACATACCATGTATGTAGTTTGGTTCCTCTCTTTTTTTCTTTGCGTTACTCATGTTCTTTTGGAGATTTTCCACTCTACTTTGGTTCTGGACTCTAAATTAGTTTGGTTCTAGTCATATTTGAGTTTTCACTTGTTAAAGAAAATCTCTATCTATATATAGATATGTTCTGTACATTTTCCTATTGAATTGATCTCCTAACAACACCTCTCTCTCTCTCTCTCTCTCTCTCTCTCTCTCTCTCTCTCTCTCTCTACTACTACTACTACTACCTACTA